>NC_073304.1:162726255-162728755 GCF_027595985.1 Sorex araneus | reverse complement strand
GTGGTAAGTAACAGAATATTTGAAAGTTTTGGAAAACGCTTTAGTGGATTTGCTAAAGAATAATATAGACACAATAGAAGGTCAAGTTTGTTACCTGGAAAATAAAGCACAAGAAGTAAAATAAGAGAAAATATGAGAAAAATCAAAATACTGAAATTTGTATTAGGAAATATAATTCTTTGAAGACGATCCTAGGGGCTGGAGCAATATAGCACAGTGGGTAGGGTGTTTGCCTTGCACACAGCCGACCTGGGTTCATCCCTCTCGGAGAGCCCGGCAAGCTACCAAGAGTATCTTGCCCGCACAGCAGAGCTTGGCAAGCCACCCGTGGCGTATTCGATATGCCAAAAACAGTAACAACAAGTCTCACAATGGAGACATTACTGGTGCCTGCTTGAGCAAATCGATGAACAATGGGACGACAGTGCTACAGTGCAGTGCAGTTTTGTTTTATTTGTTTTGAGCCACATCAGTGGTACTCTAGGCTTACTCCTTACTCCTGTTTTGTGCTCAGGGATTACTCCTGGTGATGCTCAGAGGACCAGATAGGGTGCTGGGGATCAAACCCAGAATGGCCACATGCAAACCAAGTGTACTATCATTCTGGTCCCATTAAAAAGTTTTTAGACCATCAAAGTTCACTGATTATAGAGCAGAGAAAAACAAAGGGAATTTAGCCAGAGTGCTAGTCTAGTGGGTAGAGTCTATGCCCTGCATGCAGCTGACCTAAATTCAATCTCCGGTGCTGCATATGACCCCCTATGCCTGCCAGAAGTGATCCCTGAGCACAGAGATAGGAGTAAGCCCTTATGTGCCCCTTCATCTACCAAAAAAAGAAAAAGAATAAACAAAGGAGCAGGTCTGGAGCAATAGTACAGCATGTATGGCACTTGCCTTGCATTTGGTCAACCTGAGTTTGATCCCTGGCACCCCATATGGTCCCTGGTGCTCTCCTTGAACAAAGAGCCAGGAGTAATCCCTGCATACAGCTGAGTATGACCCAAATCACTCCTCCCACCACAAAGAAGTACATCTAGGCACCAGATAAAATCTTTAAAAATAAAAATAAAATCTTAAAATCTTCCACACAGAGAGAAATAAAATAGAAACAATAATGCATCTAATTTCTTTTTAGCAATAGTAGTCACTAGAAGACAATTCATCAATAAAACTAACACATGGTGAGGCTGGAGTGATAGTATAGTGCACGTGTGAGACTTGAATTCAACTTAACACTGCCAAGGCATTTCTTAAATGCAATATAGGGGGTGAAGAATCCAGGGGTTAAGGCACATAGAGCAACACTAGTTTGATCATTTGCAGGTGGACTAGAGGTCCCTAAGTCCCTCTGTAGTGGCCGGGGTGGTTCTGATACCATAGGGTTCAAGTAGCCCTGTGTCCTTGGGCCCTAAACATTGACTTGTTTAGTCTGGTTGATTAAGGATCATCGGGAATGACCCTTGGGCCTCCTGAAGACCATTGGGAGCCCTGCTTCTCCCCATCTCTCCCCTCGCCCCCACCCCCAGCCACCATTCCCCCAGCCCCCCCCCCACCCTACACACACACACACACACACACACACACACACACATACACACACACACACACAGAATCCAAGAATTATTAACCTGGCCAAGCTAAGCAATCAAATATAAAAGCTGGAACAAGGCATTTTTTGGTACACTTCATTCCTGGAGTCACTCGCACCCAGCTCAGGGCACTTAATTGCTCTTTCTTTACTATTTTTGTTCTTCTAGCCCTCTTCCTCTATGGAGAATCCTATATTCTCCTTAGAATTAGTATCCTCCTTCTTCAAGAAAACTATTTTACTTCAAAAAAATAAAGACATTTTTAGACATTCAGTAATTCAGAGAGATTACTTTCTCTACAAAACAGACTCAAAGAAGTAATCCCACAAACTATAAACAAAAGAGGAAAGAAAACCAACAAGAAGCTATGAGCCTTCCACATGAGTCTGACCCAGAGAAAGTAGAGAGCAAGAAAGAAGGTAGTTAAAAAAAAAAGGAAGAAAGAAAGAAAGAAAGAAAGAAAGAAAGGAAGGAAGGAAGGAAGGAAGGAAGGAAGGAAGGAAGAAAGAAAGAAAGAAAGAAAGAAAGAAAGAAAGAAAGAAAGAAAGAAAGAAAGAAAGAAAGAAAGAAAGAAAGAAAGAAAGAAAGAAAGAAAGAAAGAAGGTAGTTGGGGCCAGAGCAATAACACAGTGGGTAGGGTGTTTTGCCTTGCATCCTGCCTGGCTGATCAGGTTTGATCTCTGGCATTCAAAGGGTCCCCAAGCACCACCAGGAGTAATTCCTAAAAGCAGAGCCAGGTGTAATCCCTGAGTATCACCAGGTGTGGCCCCAAAAACAAAACCAGCAACCTTGGAAAGAAAGAAAGACAAACAGGCCAGAGAGATAGCACAGCATGTAGAGTGAGTGCTTGCCTTACACACGGCAGACCTGAACTTGATCCTGCCACCCCATAAATCCCCCACCTGCCCTGA
>NC_073304.1:161563755-161741255 GCF_027595985.1 Sorex araneus | reverse complement strand
CAAACCATGTGACTACACCACGAGGCAGAGGTCTGGGGTAGATACTATAGGAAGTGCTACCAGAAAACAGGTTCTGATCCCATCCAGTTGGAAACACCAGATGAGTCTCTTAACAGCATTATTCTCAGGTTACTGGCATCCAAACGATAAAAATTTGTACTGGATAATCTCAAAGTTTCCTCCAAACTCTAAAATGTAAGTAGAATCAAAACAGAGCAAGAGGACAAGTCCTCAAAGTGGACACAGACAGACCTGGGTTGAAGTTCTGACTCTACCACACTCACCAACTTCAGACAAATCGTTGACCTCAGTGAGGCTCATAGTGCAAAGACAAAATTTGAGATGAAATAAGCCCAGTGATATGGGGTACAGGGGTGCTGTGAGAATTAAAAGGTGTAATAAGTAACCTAATACATACTATTACTTAAACATTATACGGAGTCTTCTCCCCTCTCATGGGTGATGCACAAAGCAACTGCATCCCTCCATCCCCAGCCACTGCAGAAGTGCCCCACTGGCCTTCTGCTTCATAAGCTCATGCAGCTTGCTCTATACCTGGTCTGGACTATCAGGATTTTTTAGAAGTGAAAACAAAACTCTACTGGACTTCAGTGATCTGAAAGATTCTTGAGCTCTCTGGTGCTTCTGCACCAGACACCATGACGGCACCTCAGGGTACACGTGAGGGGGCAATCTCACTCCACTGGGCCCTCACCATACTTCTCAGAGATTCAACATTAATACTAAAATATGGCTTGTCATATATTGGTTTACAAGGGATACAAACCAAGGGACCTTGGAAAGCTTCCACTTCCTTACCATCTCCCCAAAGGTTTCCTCGGCTTTTAAATTTTCACTATTAGATACCTGATTCTTTTTTGTCTTTTTTTGTTTGTTTGTTTTGTTTTGTTTTAGGGCCACAAAAGTGATGCTCCAGGCTTACTCCTGGCTCTGCACTCACTCCAAAGACTCAAGGGACTATATGGGATGCCAAAGATCAAACCTGTATCGGCCATGTGTAAGGCAAGTGAGCACTGTGCCCTCTGCACTACCTGATTCCTGAACAAAGTCTCCAAAAAGTCCTTTCTAAAGTTCTGCTTGCAAATCTGGAATACTTACAAAGTGCTAATAAGTCAGCTCTGAATGAATAAGACAGGAAGGCTACCAGGAAGAGAAGATGTCTAGCAACCTCTAGTCACTGTCACTAACTTCCCAGCCTGCCCATCACCAGACAGACAAGCTGCAGGTGGAATGAGGGTTCTACTGCAGAGATCCAGGGAGGAGGCTGATACCCAAGGGCCTTCCCACACAACCTCCTCCAGTCCCAGCCAACTGGTTCCCAATGTCCAGTATTCATGTCTCTGGGCAGCTGCATCCCTAACCAGTGCAGAAATGCCCACCTGGCCTTCTGCTTCATGAGCTTCTGTAGCTTACTCTGTGCCTGGTCTGAACTCTCCTGCTACCACGCCGATCCAGCCTCCCTACGGAAAGTGCCAGAGAGCTACAAGGAGGATGGAGACAGGACTCGAGGGTCAAAGACTCCTCTGAGGATGCTGAATGCCACAGCTGATTCAAAAGGCCAAAAGTTCCCCTGCGGAAAGAGCATAGTTTACAACTCTAATCATTTATACATGGGTTCGCTTTCCCTGAATAATTACAGATTATTATCCAGCTAATTACAGTACATGGTATTAAAAGATCTGGAATTCATTACCCCAATCTAGGAAATGACTTTGGCACGTGTTTTGAAAAGAAAAATGCTAGAAGAGAAGTTCAGTTTCTGCCAACGCCACAGACTGCGGTGCACTCGTGGTTTCTTTCTGCTGTGACAAGCCATGTAGCCCGCAGCGTCAAAAACTCTGGGCTTCTGCATCTCAGTCTCAAGTGATTTCTAAAGTGAGGTTGTCAGATTTAGCAAATCAGAACACAGAATGCCCAGTTGTATCTAAGTTTTAGAGGAATTAACTGATAATACAGTTCCATGGCTCATAGTTATACTAAAGATTTATTCCTTATTTGTCTGAAAAGCAAATTTAACTGTCTTTTATTTGACAAGCTTACATCCAAGGATGGCTTGAAACTTCAATGATGCTGAGGAGATGCAGTAAATGTGTAGGCTCAATAGATTGTAGTACCCTCAATAGCAATAACTGGGGGACCAAACTCCATGCAAAAGTAAAAGCCTCCAACAGAGGAAGTTCAACAGTGAAAGGAAATTGTCAGTGGACCTTTGCCTTCAGGTCCAAGTGGCAATATAGTCTTCATTTCCTAAGTGTAGTGGTGTGTATATGTGTGTTTGTGTGTGTTGGGGGAAGGGGTATCCCGTGGTTGTCTCCAGTTATCAAGGATGTTTTCAAATGTGCAACAATAGGAGCCAGGGCTGCATACTTTCCATGCGAAGGACCTCAGTTCAATTGCTAGCACTGCAGAGTCACCCAGGCACAATAAGGTTTGGGCCTAGTGGTCCCCAGCACCCCATAGTGGTCCTAGTGCTCCCCAACACTGCAGGACCCAAGAATCACTGCAACAAACTGAGCTATGCAGTCCAATTGGCCAAGTATCAACAGGAATAACTCCTGGATCCTCCTCTTCCCCCACCACGCTCACTTCTGCTTGAGGTCCCTCACCAAAAACTCAATATATCCCAATATGCAACAAAAGGTTTTCTAGTAATAAAAAAATGTGTCTCAGTGTTTAAGCTTCATTGAGTATAAGAACTAGTCACTGGCTTATGCATTTGAAAAGAAATGGAGTCTAAACACAGAAAATGTAGGCAAAACTTTGTGATACTAACCCCAGCACAGCAAAACTTCAAAGAACATTAGTGCTATGAAAAAATAAAAGTTAGGATGAGATTATAAAACAAAATGATTTGACATTTGAGACCTAGATAACACTGAGTCAAATGTCCACTGGTTTCCCAAATAGATCTTTCAAAATAGTTCAAAGTATGAGGTGAAATATGCCACACTTAAGACAGAATATAATCACTCCCTTCATATTCTCTCTCTCTGTCTCTCTGTCTCTCTCTCTCTCCCCTTCTCACACACACATACACACAGTCTGTGTAGCAGAGTTTACTGTTAGAAGAAAATAAGGGAGTTTACTTCCCTACAATACAAAAGCTTAAAATTGAGTATCAGACACCCTGGCGCTGAACCATTTTGGGGTTCCAGTGCACTCCACGTATCATCTTGGCATCCTCACCCCAATAATGTTCCCTTCATATCTAACAATAAATTCTTTATGTCTTTTCTGGCGTTGTCTCCCACCAAACCATTATGTTGGTGTCTTACTTGTTATTCAAAGTATTTCCCAAAACAGGGTTTCTTTCTGAAGAGAAATTCTGGTGCTGTTAGGATAATAATTTGTTTCAACTAGTTGATATTGGAAATCTGTATTTATCTATCTCTGTTGTGATGGGCATATGAATTGTTCAAATCCCTTTCTTTGCAATAACAGAAAGTTTAAATGAAAGCAATTCTTCCTTCTTGCAGTCGGTTTTCCAGGACTATTTTGTATCCCATAGACAGTTTCTGATGCACAACAGGCTTTCAGAGACTATTTGAAGAACTTAATTTAATATAATGCAACCTATATGTGCACCATGGAGAGAGCATAATAGACATATGACAGTGAGTCAACACTCATAAAAGCCAGTTTATTAAAAATAATTTGCCACCAGCTGTACTTAGAAGTAGATTACTTTTCATGCTGTTCATTTTAGCATTTAAACACAATCATACAGCATCATTTGCAGCAGGCTTCAGTATGTCTCTGTCTTCTGAAACTTCACAATGTTTGTATGACTGTTGAGAGTGGGTATAGTGAGGCTGATATACATATTCAAGTATGAAGCTGGGTCAGAGGGCAGTAGAATGAGAAGGCCCTTGCCTTGCATACAGCTGACCCTGATTCAACCCTGGGCACCATATATGAGAGTCCTGCTAGATGTAATCCCTGAGTGCAGAATCAGGAGTGAGCCCTGAAAACCTTCTAAAACAAACAACAACAACAACAACAAAGTGTGAAGCTTCGTTCCTGAAATTCATTTCAGGGAATTGTAAACGAAAGGTAAATCAGTAATGTTACACAAATTAATAAAGATGAGTGACCCAAATTGCCTCAAAAGATAAAACAGAGAAACAGAGGTGACCAAGTCACCCTCAGCTAGGCTGCTCCATTACCCAGGTGTTATCAATATAACAAAATCACCTTCATACTAATGTTGCCAATATCCTAATCAGCCCACAATTTTCTGATGTTTTTTACATTTCTTTCTTGCCTTCAGAGAATTTGGGGGGGCTCTAAAATTCTTGTTTCTTTCTATTTGGGGGTGACACCCAGCAGTGCTCAGGGCTCACTCCTGGCTCTGTATTCAGGGATCATTCCTGGTGGGGCTCAGGGATCCTCTGGGGTGCTGGAAGTGTAACCCAGATCAGGAGCGGGCAAGGCAAGTACCCTGTCTGCTGGGCTATCTCTTTAGTTGGGTGCTTTCACAGAGTCCAAACCCAGTGAGAAGCTTATTAGCTATTTATTAAGAGTTAGTATTTACAATACAATGTCACAGCACTAGAGTGAAAGTATATCTAAAGATTTAAGGATCAAACAGAAAGGAGTGATTCCCTGTGGGACAGGATGGTGTTTGGCACAGGTCAGGTAGATTCATGGTAATAAACAGTTCCCAAGTTGCACATGGTATGGCCTGGAGAGAGTTCAAGGTTTACACTTCTGAATGTAAGTGCAGAAGTTCAGCAGTTTTAGCCCCAGCACCTAATAAACAGAATACTTGAAAAAGGAAGTGCTTTTGCTATTTAAGTAATGCTTGCCAGTAAAACCAGTCTCTCTCCTATGCTAGGGCAAGAGAGTTTGGGAAGCAATGGAGAAGCCAAGAAATTGCACTAAAAAAAATTAAACAAAACACTTAAATTTCTCTTTAATGCTCATTGCGTACAAGCTAACTTCAAGTACTCTGTAAATCTGTCCTACTCATACATCCAAATTAGAATTTAAGCTTCTCTGTTCAGCACAAGAACTGCCCAGTTCTTTTAACTTTTGCAATTCATCAAAATAAAGTGAGTGCTTCGATACTAAGCATTCACTTTGGTGTGCTCTTGGGCCTCTGAACTTTAAATGGTTCTCTCCCACGAAGGAGTGGAGCTGGAGATGTGATAAGAAAAAAGGCTGGCGATCTATCTTTGATCTGCCAGCTCATCCTCTTTATGAATATATGTCTAGGGAATTCTTGATGAAACACAGTTAGGATTATCACTCTTCTAGAACACAAAACATTTGAAAAGGTCTTAAAGTAGGGATGTCAGGTGAAAGTGATTAAGAAAGTAGGGCAATGTGCATTGCTCAAATACACCAATATTTTCTTAAGCCATTTCCAAGTAAAGTGGAGAATTGCTAAGCTGGGAACAAGTCAGTAGGCAGAAAAGTAGGTATTAATTCATCAGCTGGGTTTGAAGATCCTCGAAAGATGAGCTTTTTTTGAAAAGAGTCTCTCCAAGAAAGAGGAGGGAAGAAGTAGAAGATTCTTCATATCAAGCAGAAATTCTTCATATCAACAAGAGACCATTGAAAATCTACTCTATTTGAAAAAAAAAACAAAACTACATCTATGCCTCTTTGAGACCATCCAAATCTGAACCACTCTTCAGTTCTAGTGCAAGATTCACTTCTTCAATCTGAACTCACAACTCTTGTCTAGTGTGACAAAAGGATTTCAGATTCTAACAAGACTGGGCTATTAGCTCAGTTCCCCAAACCACATTGCAGTTAGAATTTCTGATCTGGTAACTTTAGCCAACATATTCAGGACATACTGATATGGAATCGAGTGTAGCTTTTATTTACTATAATGTAAGAACTTGATATTGGAACTCTCTTCTACACTCACGTGCCTAGTATGTGTGTATCTTGGGGTAACTGATCCTTTGGACTGCTGAATCCTACTTGTTCAACGGGAATAATTAGATCTCCTCCAAAGATTTTGGCTCATAAGAAGTGCCAGGATTACAGTAACTGCTTGATAAAAACCTAATAATTTTACCAATGTGATTTATTGATTAAAAAGCCTTGTTTTCCCCAGGAAGGAGAAATTTTTCTCCTAGATGTTTGATTCTATGCCAGATTCCTAAGCTCCTTCCAAATGTAATAGTCAAAATATCCCCTGACAATTCCCATCTCTATCTTTCTGATTTCCCCATTGAAAAGTAAAATCATCAAAACAAACCTATTCTTAAAAATACTCAAGCACTCACAAACTCTCCTATTGAACATTTGAAAAAAAAATAATTTGGATTTCTGAAAATAGGGAACTGTTTTTCTGTCCCTCTAAGTGGCTACTCATCTGCTCAGGGGCTCTATCTCTGCCTTACCTGAAGAGGGAGGCTGCAAATATGAGAGAACTTCATCATTACTAAGTTCTTACACAACTAAATTTTTGTTTCCTACAGGTCATCCACTTGATATTCAGATAAGTTATATTCAGATAACTTTTTAATTAACAAAGAGAAATTTCATAATGACAAATTATAGAGTTGTCCTGCAAAGAATAAACAATTTTAACTGTGGGGGGTACTAATTTTCAACTACTTTAAAATACTTTTTAACTTACATAGATTGCAAAAATAAGGTAAAGAATTCAATATATCCTTTGTCCCATTTTCATGAACATTTTAGTCTTATTAGTCAAGGATCAAAACCTAGAAATTTTGAGGTAATGTGCTTACTTAAATGTGGCCAACCCTTGTTTGAATCCCCTGCACCAAATATGGTCCCTTGAACAATGCCACAGATAATTTCTGAACATGCACCTGAGCACCACTGAGTGTGGCCCAACTTACCCCAATAGAAATCAGTAAACTAATCCAATATATTAATTTCATGACTTTACTAACGCAATATATTAATGCTAATATAATGCTGTTAACTAAACCAGAAGTTCCTAAAACTTATTTGATCTTTTATCCTTTTTTAGGAAAAAAAATGCTCCGTGTCTCCTGAAAATCTACCTACTTTAAATGAACAAACAAAAGTCACCCCCACTTGTACCTGAGGCTATTATTGACAACCACCACATCATTCTGATGTCCCCCAAAGAGTCAAGCACAAAAATACCTCAATGAGCAATGAACTACACCTTGGGCTCTATGCAGATTTTACCATTTTTTAATCTTGATTTATTTTTAATTTTTTTTAAACCGAATCACTGTTGAGATAGACCCTTACAAAGCTGTTCATGATTAGGCTTCAGTCATAGTGTTTCTTTTTTTTAAATTTTATTTTTATAAAGTTGTTCACAACATTTGATTACATTTAATATTCCAACACCAATTCCACCACCATTACCCCTTCCCACCAACATATTTTCCGTCCCGAACCCCAAATCCTGCCCCAAAGCAAAATCAAAATAATTTATTTTGTATTGCTTGATATGAAAAATCCACTAAAAATGAGGAAAAAAAAGTTTCTTAGAGGAAAGTATGTGAAGATTGTTGAATTTCACCATGGAGCCATTAAGCCCTTCTATAAGAGATTAGTAACATGTTGGTAAAGGTTGAGCCTTGTGTGCTTATATCTATATCTATACAGTCTTCCAACACCATCCCTCCTCTAGTATACATTTCCCAGCACCAGTGTCCCCAGTTTCCCTCTCATTCCACACCGCCACCACCCCCCAGCCTGCCTCTATGGTAGGCACTTTTTTTCTCCTCCTCTTCCTCCTCCTACTCTTCCTCCTTCTCTTCCCTCCCTCTATCCCTCCTTCCACCCCCCATCTCTCTCTCTCTCTCTCTCTCTCTCTCTCTCTTCTCCTTTTGGGCACTGTGGTTTGCAATACAGATGCTGAAAGGTAATAGCTGGAAATTGTCACACTGGACAAGAACTGAGTATTAAAAGTCACTGTCATCCTGTTGCTCATCGATTTGCTCGAGCAGGCACCAAAAACATCTCCATTGTGAGACTTGTTGTTACTGTTTTTGGCATATTGGATACGCCACGGATAGCTTGCGAGGCTCTGCTGTGCAGGCAAGATATTCTCAGTAGCTTGCCAGGCTCTCCGAGTAGTTAAAAGAATATACCTTATCACCATTTTTTTTCCTATCCCAGAATCACATATTGCATTTAGTCTTCAAATCTTCTTGGTCTTGTCTAATTTATGATCATTCCTTTTTGTAACCTTTACCTTCTTAAATACATAGAAGGACTGCACTCATTTGTGGAATATAAAATAACATCACAAATGGCTGACACCCAAGGACAGTAGATACAAGGGCCAGGAGGATTGCCCCATAGCTGGAAGCCTGCTTCATGAGCGGAGGGGAGAAGGCAGATAGAATAGAGAAGGGATCACTAAGGAAATGATGGCTGGAGGAATCAGTTGGGATGGGAGATGTGTGCCAAAAGTAGATAATGGACCAAACATAATGACCTCTCAGTGTCTGTGTTGCAAGCCATAATGCCCAAAAGTAGAGAGAATGGGGAATATTGTCTGCCATGGAGGCAGGGGGATAGTGGGAAAGCGAGGGTATTTTGGGGATATTGGTGGTGGGGAATGTGCACTGGTGGAGGGTTGGGTATTAGATCATTGTGTGATTGTATCCCAAACATGAAAGCTTGTAACTATCTCACAGTGATTCAATACAATTTTTTTAAAAAGCACCAGTCAGGGATATTTGTAGTCTCTAAATTTGGATCTGACAGTTTTTCATGATTAGACTGAGATCATTCTCATTTAGAAAAAATACCAGAGAGGGCCCAGGACTTTTTCAGTACATCCCAAACAAAGAACATGAGGCCCACAAGAGCAGTAATTGGTGATATTAACTTTGATCACTTTGTTAAAATGAACTGTGCTCACATTTTACACTTTTGCAGAAAATGTATTTGTCATTAGTAAATATTTTTCTTTTGTTCTGCACAAATATTATGCAAAAATATTTTTCTCCACTAATTTTCACCTTCATCAGTGGATTTTTATCGACAGCAATTAGTATTATTATGTTCTAAATGGTGATCATCTGTGTTCTTCATTCTGTGTATAGATATTAATTGGGGTGCTTGTGTAGGGGAGAACTGTTCCTTTGTTGTTTTACTCAATTATTTATATCAGTATTCACTTGTGAATATTAATTTTATTTTTTGAGTTATATTCTTTGAGTTATTTGCTTTATTGCTCAGATTGTTCCAATTTTGACCACTTTAAGTTCTTCTAGTTTAGCTCCCAAGTCCCTATCACATATTCCCATTCTGTTTGTTTGTTTGGTCGTTACTTCCTAGGACTACAAGGTGCTTCAAGCTTAAGTTCTTCCAGGACGAGGGCCCTATTATTCCCTAGGTCATCTCATTCAGTGAGTGAACCAGTACCTTCAGACTCACAGTCCTAACTACTGCAATAGAGAAACCGCTCACCCTTTCCAAACCAAGTTGTTTACTCAAGTGCTAAGGAACTTTCTATTCTTCCAGAACATGCCTCAAATTGTATCCCAACAGTTCATTTACATCTCTGTCCCTCCTTCCAAATTCCTCAACAGCATGGATTGTGACTTTTTTTTATTGGAAAGACATTTGATGGGCTGTAAAAAAATACAAACGTGCGCTCGTGGAAGGGTGATGTGTGTTGTGTAGTTTGCAGGCCCTCGGGACAGCACGCTCTCTCTCTCTTGCCACTCGTGTTAGGTGCTCTCGAGCCGCTGTGTATGGACCGGATTGGGATGGCTCCTCCTTGTGCTCTGCTTCTGTGTGTGCCACTGTGCTCTCTTCTGTCTGTCTCTCTATCTTTGACTCTGTCTCTCTAGTCTCTCCTCTGGTTTCTTCCAACCTCTTCTCTGTCTGTCGTCTCTCCTCTGGTCTCTTCCAATCTCTCTTCTTCCGATCTCTCTCTGGAGCCCTTCTGCTTCTCTCTCTGAAGCCCCACTCGCTCTCACTTCTGACTCTGACCCTTACTTCTGACTCTAACTCTCACTCGCTTTGTGCTCTTTCTTTCCTTTGCTTCTGGCTCTGATGACTCCCTGATTCTCCTTTGCTTTGTTCTCTGCTTCTGTGTCTTCTCCCCTACTTCTCTTATATTCTTAGTTTATATAGCAATCATGGGCTGGAGCAATAGCACAGCGGTAGGGCATTTGGCTTTCATGCGGTCGACCCGTGTTCTATTCTTCCGCCCCTCTCAGAGAGCCCAGCAAGCTACCGAGAGTATCGCGCCCGCACGGCAGAGCCTGGCAAGCTATCCATGGCATATTAGATATGCCAAAAACAGTAACAATAAAGTCTCACAATGAGAGACGTTACTGGTGCCTGCTCGAACAAATCGATGAGCAATGGGATGACAGTGATATAGCAATCATATAGGGTGGTGACACAAAGGTGGGTTGAACATTAACAAACCAACAAAGAGGGGTAAACCCACTCCTCCTGAAGATTAACAAAATCTTATCTAAGGATATTACTCCAGATTACTAGGAGATCCGCTTAAGGGCTGGATCCCATCCAGGGTGTGTCAGTTTCTTCTTTCCTCAGCTAGTAATCCACTTAAATAGTTATGGTAAATTTACTTCTAATATTTCTAGCAATGTCATTCTGTATGAGCACAGTAAGAGATATATCAAACTTAAAGTTTGGTTCTTGCTGAGGACATTCACTATATATTCCAGACCACAGTCCTCAGGCCAGGTTAGTCTTCCTAACCCCAGCAGGGTCCTAGTCTTGTCGTTGCTTTTGGATCATGACAGCATTTGTCTATGACCATGTTCTCAACTTATAGTTGAGTATTGTGGTGCTTTGGCCTGGCCCATTTGGATGCCAGGGTAGCTCAGAGCTTGATCTGGGTCCATTCCTTCCCTTGTTGGGACCCTGCTTTTGGGGTGCTAGGAACTAAGGGCAACTGAGTTGAGAAAGCAGATGTCCGGAGTAAATATTGGAGTCAATGATCTTGGGAAAGTTACAAAGCATAATATTAACTGTATTCCTGTGCCCATACAGAAAGGACATTGCTTTAAGGTAAACTAAGTTTCCTGCTGCAAGGCTAAAAGGAAAAACCCAATGTTATCCTATATCGGGCATCTGCTATCTAATGGGAACACCATGTAAAAGAAGACAGACTCTATCTCAGTTCTCAACTTGGTGACAAAGTACCTGAAACATAAAAGGCATACAACACACCTTGAGTAAATGCTGAAAAGCATTCTGCAAGTGACTCTAAGGAGACTTTGCTCATATTTGGGCCTTAAGGAAAACACTCCAGAGGATGGCTCAGGGCCTTGTGAACCACACCAAGATAATAATATCATTTACTCATGGAAAACTACTATCTCTATCCATTTTTCCATTACCATTTCTCAGAGATTTATTATTCACTAAGAGAATTACTTGCTTAGTAAATAAGTGCTAAATATATAAAACCTATAATTCAAGCAGTGATTCCCTAAGGAGAACATTATTATATGAGTTCTATTTAATGTTTCCCTGAGCTAGTCCAACTTTCATTATTCAAAAAACAAAAAAACAGAAAATGTCTTGAGGAAGAGCAATCATGTGCTTGGGCTACTGCTGTTCAAGCTTCTGTACAGTCACAGTGCTGGATGCAGAGCGAAAAAGCCATTTGTACGTTTCAGAGCAGGCAGATGGAAAAGTAAACCAGTTATGGGGAAGAACAGTTCCAGGAATACAACAAAAACTGTCTATCTCGGGCCAGAGGTGTGCCATGAGAAAGAGAGTGCATGTCCTGGGGGAGACCCTGGACTCAACCCCCTGTGCCACACAGTCTCCGAAGCACCTCTGAACTGCGACCTCCTGACCCCACACATCCCTGAGTGTGTCTCTCTGTAGTGACCAGAGTGAAAATGTCTCATTTAGGAGAGGAATTGCTGAATATGTCACACAAAAATAAACAGGGGCCCAAGATGGCTCAACAGCAAAAGTGCTGCTGCTGTGCATGAAGTTGCAAGGTTAATCCCCAGGGCCACCCTGTGCCACAACCGAGGGGACCAGCATGAGGGCATGCCCAACAAGCACCGAAACTACAGCTGTAAGAGCACTGTGACCAGCAGTGAACTGGGCATGCACCACCACAACGAAGGGAAGGCAAGGGGAAAACAATTTAAAAAACCCAACAGATGAACTGCAAGTTGTGGATAAAGAAACAAATATAGGGCTATTCTGGGGGGAGGAGGAAGAGGATTGAACAGACTTATGTGATTCCTCTCTCAAACCAAATCACAAAAGATAACACCAGAGCCGAGGGAGACTACTTCTTATGGAAAACAATACGTAAACTTTAAGTGTAGGGGACTTTCCAACCCTTAATATTTAAATCTTCATCACAAGAAAATGAATAGAATCTGACTCATAATGTCACCTTGAAATACTCTAAGTGCTGCTACATATAAAAGTCAGTCTTAAATTACACAGAGTCTGTGGAAGTCTAGTAGAGGAGAATTAGCACCTAAGCTGTAACATAAAATTGTAATTATATTTTAGTCACAGGTTTTAATAATATTCGTAAGGAAGACACAGCACAGTTAGTGCACAGTGATTAATCCCCCTGAGGAGAAGATCTATATGAAATTTCTGTCAGTAGCCCAGACTTGCTGAGGGTGAAACTCTGTTTGGACAAAGTACTCTCCAATATGACTCTAAGTGTTTTAAAATGTGCAGAACTTAGAATTTTAAAATATTGAAAATTTCCTGTGTGTATGTTTAAAATGCATTATCCTATGTCCGCTAACATGTCCAAAAAGATTATTTCTTTGCACTGTTTTGAGAACAACTGACATAAAAGCACAAATGATTTTCACCAGCATTAAAAAATGTGTGCGAATATGAGTACGATGAAGAGCAAATGATATTAACGGGGGGTGGAGGGGTAGGGGACTCAAAAACGCCAGAAAAATTATTATTCCATTACATAGTGTAGCGAGAGTTTCCTATGAACATGAGAGTATACTTACACTATTATGTAAACAACTAGCCCAAAAAGGCCCTTGTCTTTAGACACATTAGACACTGAGAAGAAGCCACAGCTCACAAGAGAAGGAAAGCTCAGGTTAACCTTACATTCACCTTGGATTTCTGCCTATGGGCACTTTCCAGAATGTCAAACACAGTGAGGTGCATGCAGAGCAGCTGTCGCCCTGGGTTGAGGATACGAACATCAGAGTTTATACATACTGGGATTTTTTTAATTTTTAAAGTTACATGAAACAAGGGCCTCAGAACATCATGTGGAAGTCTTCCTCATTCTTGGCTGGTGACTGGGATGTGTGTCTGCAGGAGGAAATTACAACACACAGAGAAGCTCTTGAGAGAGAGAGCTGGAAGCAGAAATACTAAGGTTTAAATGCTTTGATACATTGGCTGAGCCAGCAAGAGAAACGTCTCTGAGTACCTCACACACTTATTTAGAAGCCCAGAAGGACTGTACTGTAGCACTGTCCTCTGTTGTTCGTCGTTCGTCGATTTGCTCGAGCGGACACCAGTAACACCTCCATTATGAGACTTCTTGTTACTGTTTTTGGCATATCAAATACGCCACAGGTAGCTTGCCAGGCTCTGCCGTGGGGGCAGGATACTCTCGGTAGTTTGCTGGACTCTTTGGACTCTTTGAGAGGAACCGAGGAATCAAACCCAGGTCGGCCGTGTGCAAGGCAAATGCCTTAAAATAAAGATTATGACCTAGAAATATGAAAGGACAAAACAACACTTATACCCGCCCCAGCAGAGCCTAAAAAAAAAAAAAACACTTGACAGAATCAAAAAGGTCCTCCAATATTAATACCTGTCAGGACAATCTGCACTATACTTTCGAAGAACCTAATTCAGGTTGATGTCAATATAATACACTCAATATGAACATTCAATAAAAAATATTATAGATTTAAACTGACTCAGGATCAGGGAAAGCCTAAGTCCCAAGAAAGATCCAAAGCAAACAAACATTGGCATTAACAGATAAGAAATCTAAAACAGCTATTAGAAATATGCACGAGGATTTAAAGAAAAAAACAAATCAGTAAGCAGATGGAGAATCTCAACAAAGAAATAAAAACTATAAAAAAAGAACCAAATCAAGATTATAAACTGAAAATTAAAATATTTTTGAAATGAAACATTCACTAAGGAAGCTTAGTGTATACTGTACTTTGCAGAATAAATGGCAAATGAAGTCAATGACAAACCAACTACAGAGACAGAGAGGAAAATATTTGGTTTTCATTTGCAGCACATTCATTACATTTTGGAAACTATCAACTGATCTAACATGCATGTAAGTGAAATTTCTGAAGGAGGGATAAAAGAGATTATGGCATCAAGTTATTTGGAGAAAAATTTGTTGAAATCATATTCAAAATACACATGTATACTACAAAATTAAACTCATCACTTGGTTACAAAGCCTTACTAGATGTGGCCTCTGGTGACCTTATGAACCTCCTCCCCAAATTAAATTATTAATCACAGACTGGCAAAATAAACCAACACTTATATCCAAAAAGTTTGGCAAATCTCAAACAAAATAAAATGAAAGGAAAGGCAGACAGAAACACATCTAGTTATATAACAACTGAGTTACTTAAAAACAAAACTAAGTGGAAAGTCTTCAAAGTAGTCAGAGAAAAATGACACATTATTTAACAAGAAAATCATGATAATAAAACCAGCTACCATTCATCCAAAACAACAAGAGCAGAAGAAAATGGAAAAATTTCTTTGGAGTGTTAAAATGCTAAGAATTTCCTATCTGATAAAAACAGTTCTCCCAAAGAGAGGGTTAAAAAAGACATTTTTTAATAAACAAAAGCTGAGTAATTTATTGTCAGTCAACTACACTATAAGAAATGCTAAAGTCTCCTAACCAGAGAAAAATAATATAAATGGAAATTCAGATCCACAGCATGGTATTAGGAATGGCAATTATCTGAGTACATTTTAAAACTCTTATTTTCCTTTTCCAATGTTTTTAAAAACAACATATTTGTAAGATAAAAATAATAACACTGTATCAAACAGAATTATAACATATGTAGAAGTAAAATCTATGCCAACAATAGACCACAGTGTGAAGATAAAATGAATACTGTTATAAAGCTGTTAGACTTTTACATATAGTTATACAGTATTGATACTAAGTAGAATTTGAGAAGTTAAGGATACACACTTCAATCCATATAAAGCTCACTTTTAAGAATACAATAGGATAAGCTAAAATACATATAGAGGAAATAGTTATAATACTATATCAACATATAATATATACAATATATATTATATATATCATATCAATCTAATTGATTAGACCTGGAAAAAAGGAGTCAACTAAGATAAAATTGACTCAAAAAAAATAAAGCACTACAGAGAAACCATTCTAGTAAGATTAATTATTAATAAATGATCACTATCACTATCACCCCATTGATCACTTATTTGCTCAAGCGGGCCCAGTAATGTCTCCATTCATCCTACCCCTGAGATTTTAGCAGACTCTCTTTATTCATCCTTCCCAACGGTGCCGCATTAGAGGCTCCTTAAGGGTCAGGAGAATGAGACCCATCATTGTTACTGTATTTGTCATATGAATACACCACAATGAGCTTGCCAGTCTCTCCCAGGCGGGCAGGAAACTCTTGGTAGCTTGCCAGGTTCTCCAAGAGGGAAAACTACGACATAAGATGTCGGGCCCTGTGCTTCTGGGAGCTTGGTTTTATAGTCTCTGGAGGTTGGCCGTTGATGGGATTACACGACACTGGGGGCAGTTTGTGGGTGTGGCCGCAAAGCTCCTGGAAAATAGGAGATCTAGGAGGAAGATTAATAAATTATAAAGATAAAAATTACATAATGAAAAAGCCTTAAAATGTGTAAACTAATACTGACAACTAAACACATGAATAAATAAATCTGTATCATAGTGGGGAATTTTAACACCATTATATACTCAATAACATAACAAATAAAAAATCAAAAAGCTAATAAATATAAGAGAACATTTAAGTAAAACTCTTGGCCAGATTTTACCAAGTTGATATATAACCCAATAATTATAAAGTAAGCATCATTTTTACATGTCCATAGAATGTCAAAAATGGTAAACTATGTCATTTGTATCACTTGTCGTCCTGTTGATCTTTGATTTTCTCAAGCGGGCACCAGTAATGTCACCATTTGTCCCTGTCTCGTGCTAGTGCAGCCCAATGATATCTGCTTGCTCCAGGAATAGGAAGAGCCTCAAATCGTTCATTCAGGGATTTGACAAAGAAATCGGACTATCTAGTTGGTGGGTGGCCACGAGGTCTTCTGATGTCCTGTGGAATCCAGCTGGTAACAGCTCTAGTCCAGCGGTCGTCTCTGAATTACATTACGTGACTAGCCTATCTTATTTTTGATGCCTTGGCAAATGAGACAGCATTCCTGATTCTTTTTTTTTAATTTAAATTTTATTGAATCACCATGTGGAGGGTTACATAGTTCTCAGGATTATGTCAGTTATACAATACTCAAACACCCTTCCCTTCACCAGTGCCCATGTTCCGTCCCTGATTCTTGACTGCCGACGAAGGTCAGAACTCCAGATTCCTTCTCTCACTTCAGTGAAATGTGATACTCCTAGCATAGGTCTTTCTATACCTCTTTGGATACCCGGATAGCGTTCTTATGCTGTTTGCATAGGGCCCAGGTCTCTGAGGTGTATGTTAGTGCAGGAAGAACAGTGGAGTCTAAAAGATGTGCCCAGAGTCGGAGGTTCTTCGTCCTCTTAACCACTTCTTCGATGCTTTTGAAGGCATTCCACGCTGCTCTCTTCCTCCTGCGCAATTCTGGCGCCAAGTCATTCCTCATGTTGATTTCTTGACCCAGGTACACATAGCTGCTGCATTCAAAGATGTTTGTTCCATTGAGAGCAAATGGAGCTTCAGGGACTAGTTCATTTTTCATGAGCATCGTCTTGTTGAGATTCAGCTGCAATCTGACCTTTCCACACTTGTGGTCAAAGCCGGCCAGCATTTGTGCCACTTGGCTAATGTTTGGCGTTATGAGAATGATGTCATCAGCGAAGCAGAGGTAGTGTAATTGCCGACCTTCTATCTTCACTCTCATTCCTTCCCATTCCAGTCGTTGCATGATGTTCTCGAGGGTGGCACTGAAGAATTTCGGTGAAATGGTATCACCCTGCTGCACTCCTCTCTTTACATCAAAGATTCCTTGTAGAATGGTGAAATCCTGGTGGTGAATCCACAATACAGCTCGTGGAGGATTTTGATATACTGAGTTTGAATGCCCTGATTGGCTAGGGCTTCGATGACCACTTCAGTCTCAACAGAACTGAAGGCCTGCTTTAAGTAGATGAACATTAGAGCAGCATCTTGAACTCTCGCAAAACCTCAATGAGTTTGGTCACTGTGTGGATATGGTCTATCATTCTGAATCCCCTTCAGGACCCAGCTTGCTCGCATGGTTGTCCTTCGTCTAGTGTTCTGCCTATTTTATTCAGGATGACTTGAGTGAACAACTTGTAGACAACAGATAGCAGGCAGATTGGGCGATAGTTGCCGATGCGGTGGAAGACTCCCTTCTTGTACAACAGAACGGTCCTGTTGGTTTTCTGAACATGTCTGAATGTAGCAGCTATGTGTACCTGGGTCGAGAACTCAACATGAGGAATGACTTGGAGGCAGAACTGCATAGGAGGAAGAGAGCAGTGTGGAATGCCTTCAAAAGCATCGAAGTTGTTAAGAGGACGAGGAACCTCTGGCTCCGGGCACATCTTTTCAACTCCACTGTTCTTCCTGCATTAACATACGCCTCAGAGACCTGGGCCCTATTAAAATAGACTAAGAACACTATTCGGGTATCCCAAAGAGGAATCGAAAGAGCTATGCTTGGAATATCACATTTCACTGAAGTGAGAGAAGGAATCCGGAGTTCTGAACTCCATCGACAATCAAGAATCAGGAACGCTGTCTCGTTTGCCAAGGCATCGAAAATCAGATGGGCCAAACACGTTAATGTGATTTAGAGACGACCGCTGGACTAGAGCTGTTACCGACTGGATTCCACAGGACATCAAAAGACCGCATGGTCACCCACCTCCGAGATGGTCAGATTCATCAAAATCCTGAACAAACAGTTTGAGGCTCTTCCTGTTCCTGGAGCGAGCCGATACCATTGGGCTACACTAGCACACAACAGGGATGAATGGAGACGTTACTGGCACCCGATCGAGCAAATCGAAGATCAACAGGATGACAAGTGATACAAGTGATAGAGGCAAAAAGATAGCATGGGGGGTAGGGGTACACGTGGTTCCTAGAGCAGCAAAGCATCTTTAGATCCCAGAAGAACTACCTGGTCCAGGCAGGCCTCCAGTCTCCTACACACTGCTAAGGAGCACCCCCACCCCCAAGTACAATGCAACAGAATGTGTGGGAGAAACCTAAAGGAATGCTTAGGAACATAAATATATAGATTGAAATTATAGTATTGGAGAAGGGAAATATAAAATTCTGACTTAAAATTAAACACAAAGTAAATAAATAAAATAATAAAGACAAAGAAAAACTCAATTAAATAGAAAATGGCCAAAGCAAAAGAGAAGAAAAACGGCAAAGCCAAAAAAAAATGTTTCTTTTAAAAAAATTAGCAAAACTGAGAAGATCCAGTAAAACTTATTAGGAAAAAAACCGAACGAAAACACAAATAATCAATGGTATTACTGAGACTAGCACTGGTTATGGTATATGGTCCTGGGGCCAAATTCACATCTACTGGTTTCTGTCTAGCCTGCAAGCTAAGTATATTTTTCACATTTTTCAATGACTGAGAAAAAATAACAAAAGAAGAACAGTATTTGGTGAAACATAAAACTATTTTAAAATTTGTCCTTTACTTCCCACTAACTTTTCCGGGATAGAGTCCGGCTCACTCCCTCACTTATTCACTAGGGTGAAGGGCAGTGGCCACCATTGCATGGGCACCAAGGCCTTAAGGATTTGCTATCTGCCCTTTAAAAGTTTGCCAGGCCCTGCTACAGATCAGATATTAGAACAATACTAAGGAAATATGACATAAAATTTTATGCTCTAAGTTCAACAATTCAGGAAACATTAACACAACTGGAAAAGTACAATTTTTCAAAATTAGCAGTACTAAAATATGATGATCTACTAGAAAATAAATTAGTCCACTTAAAACATTAGAACTTAAGGGGCTGGAGTGATAGTACAGCTGGAAGGGCGTTTGCCTTGCACTTGGCCAACCCGGGTTCGATTCCCAGCATCCCATATGGTCCTCTGAGCACCACCGGGGTAATTCCTGAGTGCAGAGCCAGGAGTGACCCCTATGCATCGCTGGGTGTGACCTAAAAAGCAAAAAAAAAAAATGGAATTTAAAATTTGAGTCTTAAAAATTTAGCTTAAAACATTTTAGTATTCCTTAAACACTAAAGTCAAGGTTCACTTGGTTTCGTGCACTGAACATAATTCCAGATAGATTGAAGTCCTAAATGGAGATGGTTAAAATGTATCATTTATATAACATTAGGAGATAGTTGAAGCTGAGAACATTTGGGGGAAGGAAACTAAAGGCACAATTCACAAGGAGTAACTCTGATAAACTGGACCTTACTCAAGAACTTTTGCTCCTCAGAAGCTTCCTTTAAAAGAATTGAAAGGCAAACCACAAATGGAAGAAAATATTTGCAAAATTATCACTAGCAGAAGATCAATATCTATAATACAAAAAGATGCCTACAAATCAATAAAAAAGGAAATCATTTTTAAATGACGAAAAGAACTGAATATACACTTTACAAGAGAAAAAGCTAACATGCATATTCTAACTGCTCACTGCCACAATTTACTAGAGAAATGCACATTAAAACCACTGGGATAAACATCTGTTGTCTGCAGTTTGACAGCTATTCCTTGTCCTCCCGAGAGTACCAACCACGTTTTGTAACCGAGCTTCATTTCTAAAACCACTTCTTCTCCATTCTCAGCTGTAAGTTGCAGTAAGATTCCATTCAACCTTAATTCAGAACAGAAATAGCCATCTCCAATTAACATTTTCCAGTCATACTATTTGGTAAGAATAGGAAACCCATTCAGAACCAGTGAAACTTAAAATTGTTTTCAGTTAAAGAAAACCTCTTCTCTCTTCAGCATGACTCTTTTCATTGCAGGATAGAATGTGGCCATCTAAGATCCAGAACTACCACAGTCCTAGATGGTGTCAAGTATGAAAATGAGCTGAGCATTGGCACACAGGAGGATGTGATGGAAGAAATAATGACAAATTGTCTTGGCCGTTCCATTAAGTGATGAGATCAAATTTCCCCTGATACTACCTATGATTGCTACCCTTGACTTTTCAGATACTGGCCAATGGATTTTAATTACTTGTTACTAAGTGCTGGATGTTCTGGGGATGTAAAATACAGTCCTAACTAAGCAATATTGTTACCGTATTTTAATATTTGGTAGGGGACCAGAGGATATACATACACAGCTTTACATACACATCTCAAGATGTCCACTGTGCAGAAGAGCAAACCAAGAAACAAAGAATCTGAGTGGTTCAAAGTTTATTTTCATGCTTATAGCAGAGTTTTCCCTGACAAGCCTTTGACTCAAGAAAGCCCGCCCATCCATAAGCCCAGTCTCAGAAAGGCACAAATCACATGACTTCTCCAAAATGTCTTAGAAAGAAACTAAAGATTCAGCACTGATCTTTTTGCCTATCTACTGGGCAACACCCACTGGTGCCAAGGGCTCCTACTTCTGGCCTGGCATCTGGTGGTCATTCCCGACAGTGTTCAAGAGACCATATAGCACTGGAGATCAAACACGGGACACACCCACCCTCATGAAAAACCTGTGTGCAAGTCCTTTGAGCCATCACGTAGCCCTGAAATATTGATCTTTCAAAAAGGGAGAGGATTTGGTAGATTCTCTGCAACAGTTCATTTTCCTTACTTTTTTTTTCTTTTTTGGTCACACCTGTGATGCTGAGGGGTTATTCCTGGCTATGCACTCAGAAATTACTCCTGGTGGTGCTCAGGGGACCATATGGGATGTTGGGGATTGAACCCAGGTTGGCCACATGGAAGGCAAACGCCCTACCCAATGTACTATCACACTGGCCCCCATTTTCCTTACTTTTAAGCTCTTCAAGATAAAGTTAAAACTACCCTTGGAAGAAGCCATTAGAGTAACTTCTGGCTTTTGTGGCTCAAGGAGAAGCAGGTTCAACCCCATGAGCTGCGGACGTAAAGGAGACCCACAGCAGAGACATAACCTCCCAACTTGCCTGACTTCCTCCTGCAGGGACAGGGAGACAGTCCTGAGCTCCCATCCTGTGCCACCATGTTACCACTTTGCACTGCAAATCTCCTCCCAGGATCCCTTTCCACTCCCCAGAGTGACCTCCAAAATGCAGATAAACAGATAGTGGGCCAGACAAGCCCCAAGAAATCAAGTTCCACTATAAAACTAACTTTGAAGAAGGGTCAGCTTCCCCCCACCCATCCCAGTAACAGCCGGAGACAGGATCTGTTTGGTGAATCAAATTATCAGGCCAAGGAATCCAGGGTCATCTCACTGGCAGTATTGCCTAAACAGTGGACTAGTTGACTCCAGTTCAATTCCCACCACCACATACGGTCCCAAGAGCATCCCCAGGAAAGACCCCGGAGCAAAGAGCCAGGAGTAAGCCCCGAGCACTGCTGGATGTCAACCAACAGAAACACACCTGATGTGAACCTTTATATTATCACTGTTCAGGGGTATGTACTATTTCTATTTTCATATAGGCATTTTATTTCCATTTTTATATATGCTTTTCTATGTTTTTTTTTTCGCCAAAACACAGCTATATCTTTGGTGGGGGGGGGAAAATGAAGCCATGAAATAATGAAGCCATGGAAGCCTTTTGTTTAATTAGTATCATTTGTATTTCCAAATAATCTCTTAAAATGTGATATTAATGGTGAGTTGGTTCATTTAACATATACATATAGTATAACCATCAACTTAACCAATTCTTTTATACCAACATTCAGATTGTTGACAAGCTTTAAGCCTGACAACCTAAATGCTTTATAGTATTATCTCTTTGTCAGATTATTTCCATGAAAAAAGAGCTTAGACATTTAAGAAATTTAAGTGCCATCAAATTTCTGAGTTAAAAAAACAAACTTTCAAATGTTTTCGACAGGCATTGTATTATAATGTATTCTTCTAAAACACTGTACCAAATTCATATTTGTAGACTCAATCTTAAAGTCAGACCTAATAATTCACCTCACCACCTGCTCTCTCTAAATACTTCTCCATCAAGAGTTTTCTCTCATTTGCCTTAAATCTTAATACAAAGAGAGTTCTGGGGCTGGAGTGATAGCACAGCAGGAAAGGCATTTGCTTAGCATGCAGCTGACCCGGGTTCGATTTCCAGCATCCCATATGGTCCCTCAGCACCGCCAGGAGTAATTCCTGAGTGTAGAGCCAGGAGTAACCCCTGTGCATTGCTGGGTGTGACCAGAACAGCAAAAAAAAAGAAAGGGAGTTCTGATCAAGAAGTCCTTTCCTATTTTATTGATGAACTTGGCTGTCAGAAACCGCACACACCAGGGATTAACTTTTTCCTTCTTCATAGAGTTGAAAACCTATAATTTACCAAGCACCTCTAAGTACAAAATATAGATATATTAAGACACAATAGATACTCAATAAATAGTTATGAATGATTGAATGGAGAGAAGTTGGCACTTCGCCCACACATAGCCGACTACAACCCACTGCCATAGCCTGCCTGGCTCCCTTTGGAAATGATGGAGAGAGATGCCTCAAGTCAAAAAGGCCAATCAAATTCTCTCCTGAGAATCTGAACTTTGAGTGCAAGATATCAAAGTCCTTGGAGAGCTGGACTACATGAATTTTAGGATTCTGGAGGGGTCCCCCAAGTTCTGAGGCTGAAATTCTCTCATCGTTTTAGCTCTTTCTTCAGACTCATGAAATACACCAGTAATTTTCTTTTTTGTTTTTGTTTCTTGTTGTATTTGTTGTTGTATTGTTGGTGTTTGGGTTTTGCTTTTTTATTTTGTTTGGTTGTTGGGTTTTCCCTTCCTCTAGTTAGCATCTGTTTTCACTGCTTGTCACCAATGAACACAGAGCTGAACTTCGATCCTCATCCTTGTAGCTGCAAATCATGGCAAAGCTTAGAAAAAAATCTCCCCTCCCTAGAAAATTGGGAGGCCCTACTCTGTAGACCGACCTCAGAAATACAGACCGGTTGCTTGGCAGACTGCTGAGAGCAAGCTTGCAGATGTCCTGTTACCCGAAAATGTATAAAAACGTGGGCATAAAATTGCATAAATTTCAGACCTCTTAGAGGACTGTGCTTTCATTGTTCTTTTCCCATATGTCACAAAAGAACAGTCTGTGTAGCACTCTGGATGTGTGCACAGCAAGCTGCGAACGTGGTTAAGTGAAATTTCCTCTCAAAATTCTGGAGGAAGTTCAACTATTTCTTTGAGACACTGCAGGTAGAGTGCATACCTTCAGGAAACTAATTATAAGAACTAGATGTCCTTGAATAAACCTGCCAGAAGTAAAAAGCCTTTGGCTATTTCCTCTTTTTATTTTTTTATGATTTTTTAATGGCTGCAGTTATGGAGAATGAAACTGAACCCCCTGGAAACTGGCAAGGAGAGGGGAAGAGGGAAGGAGGGAAAGAAGGAGAGAAGGAAGGAAGAAGGAAGGAGAGAAGAAAAGAAGGAAGGAAGGAAGGAAGGAAGGAAGGAAGGAAGGAAGGAAGGAAGGAAGGAAGGAAGGAAGGAAGGGAGGGAGGGAGGGAGGGAGGGAGGGAGGGAGGGAGGGAGGAAAGGAAGTCAAGTTATCTGTTAGATCCATTTTAGCAGCTCCTTCCTTCCACTCATTTCCTGAACATAACCTTCCTCCCTTTCTAGCAACCTTTCCAAATCTGACTCAATTGCTTGCACCCAAATTAAGGGGCCAATTTCAAGGAACGCTGGCCTCTTTCCTCTACCATCATCATTTGCATTATATCAGACCAACTCTGAGGTGCCAAGAGAAGTGCCTTGAATCAAGGACAAAGAACTGAATTCCTGTTATACCAACCATCAAGTGATTGAATTTGAAATAGGCATTACTGGGCATCACTATCATCATTTGCAACTGGGGTAAGGCATGCCTTGTGATCAGTGGCACCTGATTTGCACAGCACCTGATCCCACTTCAGGTAGCACTCAGGATACCCACCTGCCCTTACTTCTCTACTAAGCCAACTATTCTATGCAGCCCTCCTTGGTGGATTCCTGGTCCACCAAAACCAACATGTGTCCCAGCCAAATGAATTTGTGCCCCAGTCACTCTCTTCCCCTTCCCGTCCCCATTTCTACCTCTCTCCCTCTACACATGCTCCATGGCCATGTCCACCCACTACTGCTCAGTGAATGCTCTCCTATCCCGCAAATCCTATAAACTCCAGTTCCAGTTCCTCCTTCCTCAGCCTCCTTACACCCAATCATTTTGCCATTTTCAGAATTAGGCACTGAAGACAAATACCCCAGATTACAATCTCAAGATGCCTAGAAATAGAACGCTCTTAATTTTTCTGCAATTGAACAGAATTTAAATCCTCCTGAAATCCAATGTCGCTGAAGTCATTCCAGCTAGAGGGTGTAATTTAATCTTAATCACAAGAAGATTTTTCTGTTTTGATTTACTGAATTTTTCTCAGATCAGAATTTGTCATCAGTTTGAGGATTTCAGTTCCTTTCCTTCTTAGAATTTTGTGAAAACTCCAGGGACACTTACACAATGCTTGGGGGGGGGGGGGAATCTTAATCACCTGGGCACAGCCACTCTTGCTTCTATAGTGTTTGCTGAGATGGCTCCTCACAATTGAGTCATCATCAGACTCCTTCCCTACCCACTTGGGATTCTAGCTTTCCCACGTGGAGAGTTTCTACACACTAACCGAGCATCTTTTTGCTGCCTCACATCTCTCTGTCCTCTGTCCACAGGGCCCCCACTCGGGTCTACTGGCTCGCACTCTCACTTCTCTGTACATACCAGAGCCAGGCCATCTCGGCCTTGTTTATTTCACACTGCCCCACTGCCAGCTAGCTCTTCATTAATGCCCACTTGCCCTGGGAAGGAAGCTGTGCATGGT
Organism: Sorex araneus; assembly: GCF_027595985.1. Lineage (NCBI taxonomy): Eukaryota > Metazoa > Chordata > Mammalia > Eulipotyphla > Soricidae > Sorex > Sorex araneus. Next base: position 161,716,073 of record NC_073304.1, on the reverse strand, counting down.
TTACATTTCCCAAGACTCCAGAGAAGCGAATACCCCACAGGGCTTTGCTCCAAAAAATTGGTAATTGACCTCTGTAGTCCACTTGGGTCAATTACCCTCCCCAGCTGGGTTCAGCTGGGTTCAACCTGAGCACTGGGTGCATTATCCCTTGTGAAATACCCGCACCAGTTTCTAACTCTATTGTACTTCTACTGTCAACAGAAGTGTCTCCCCTGTGCCCAGGCAGAATTTACCACTTTTCACTGAGAAAATAATGGGTTTGACAGATTCTTGGTCTTTCCATTCAAAGATCTCCATCAGAATCCTTCAGAGTTTTGATTTTTAAAATGGGGAGGGAAAAAAAAACTTTTGTGTTTGATCTACCGGCTTTTCCATGAGTTTTAAAAGACAGCCATGGAACACAATTGCTATCTATTTGACTCATCCCTTCCCTGACGTGGGCAGCCTGAGCTGCCATTGCTGCAACCTATAATAAATGAATGGGTTACAGTACAGAGGAGAATCAGGGCGGGAAACAGGGTCGGGGGGCACAAGATAAAAGTGAGAGTTCACTGCAAAAAGACAAAAGGAACATTGTTTGGGGCCACATCCAACAGTGCTCAGGGATTACTCCTCATTCTGTGCTCACAGTTCAATCCTGGTGGGGTTTAAAGGAACATATGCAGGTGCTGGAAGTTGAATCCAAATCAGCTGTATGCAAGACTGGCACCCTACCCACTCCACTATTGCGCCAGCCCAGAACATTGGTTTACATCAGATATCATCCCACAGTATGGGGCAAGCGCCCGTTTACCCCTTCTCACTTCTACCTAACGACACCTGGTCAATTTCTAAGAACACTATTTCTGTGCTGGTCTACTGCTTCACCTGAAATGTCTTGTTCCATTCTACCTATGTCCATTCCAGTCCCCAAATGAGGCGAAGTGCTCACTGAATTCCATGATGATCCCAATCATCCTCTCTTCATATAATTCATTCCCCAAAATGTGTCCAGCTATCACTATGTCCACAGCCATAACATCACAGCGTAAAGAACATGGATAATGTAACCAAGGTTACTAATCAGCGAGTTTGCGTTCATCAGGAGAGATTATCCTAGTAATAATGGGCCCGACCTCATCACATGAGGTTTCCCCTGGCTGCTCCAGAGCATTGGGGCTAGCTGCAGAACAGAAACTCAAGAACTTTGAAACATGAAGAAATGTTGATGCATTATTTTCAGTGTGAAGAGAGAGGGGGTTGCATGGGGAAAACATGGAGAGGCCCCTGGCAACAGATCCCTCTCACAGACCCCAGCACAGTCACCCCAGAGTGCCTTGGTATGTCTTTCGGGGTGTGTTTCTCAACCCGCGTTGGCTCCATTGTGAAAGAATCCGATTCCTAGTGCAGCCTCCTCAGAGCCTCCCTTTGCCGATTTCAGTGTTAGTTGCTACTGAAAATGTTTTGACTGGAAGGACTGGGAATTGCCTAAGGCCCTTTCAACACTGAGGTTTAGTAACGCTGAACTACTTTTTTTTTGTCTTCTGTACATTCTTTTGTTTCTTCAATTTTTTTAGTAAATCACTGTGAGATAGATAGATCCTTACAAAACTGTTCATGATTAGGTTTCTGTCATGCAATGTTCCAGCACCCATGCCTCCACCAGTGTACATTTTCCAGCACCAGTGTCCTCAGTTTCCCTCTCACCCCCTCCCCCACCCCCTGCCTCTATGGGAGTGCTTTCCCTCTCTCTCTCTCCTTCTCTCTCTCTTGCTCTCTCTCTCTCTTTCTCTCTTTCCCTCCCCCTCCCTCCCTCTCTCCCTCCCTCCATTCATCCCTTTTGGGCTTTGTGGTTTGCGATACAGACACTGAGCAGTTATCAGGAATATCCCTTTGTAGGTTCTCCCTTTGCCCGGATTCAGAACTGTACATTCAGATAAGGCTCTGCTTGCTGGCAACAATTCCCCTAAGAACACTCCCAGAATTTCAGGAGTGGACTAACCAGGGCAAGACTCTATATTCAGACTGGTGCAAGGATCAACTAAGATAGGCTCAGAATCAGGAGCTTGTCCTTGCTTTCTCCTTCCTACATTGGTAAATGTTCCGCAAATACCAGGGATATCAGAATTAAACTGAGATGATGCTTCACCTTACATGTTCCTCTTTATTTAAAGCTTAATGTTTTAACCAGTTACATATGTTTGCTCCGCATATTAAATTACCTGTTCAGAAATAAGGCAGTTACACTAGAACTTTGGTGGTGAGTGCAGTGAGGCTTATAAACATATAGAAGTGTGGCACTATACACCCCAGATTTATATGGTATAGTGAACTAGAAGTACACAATAAAAACTTAATTAGAATAAAATATTGTAAAAATAAAGCCATATAAAACAAATGGTTTTGAAAATAAATACACTCTATGATATTTAAATTTTGTTTCGAGAGGAAAAAAAACAAAGTCCCCACAGCCAACAGTTCCAGTTCCATGCATAGACCAAACCAATAAACGAAAAACCACGTAGAGTCACTTGGGTTTGACTCATCCGACCCAGGAAAGCCTGAGCCACGCACTTCACCTCTTTGAACTGAAATTTCCTCAGCATTCAGGTGACAGTCAGACTGACAGTCAGACCAGTGCAGCAAAGACATGACCAGTTAGAGACAACACTAGCACACTGGAGCAGGTCCTGGCAGGTCCCTGGCAGGTCCCCACTGTGACAGACACTGAGAGATTACTTTTGGTTTGGTTTAGTTTGGGGGCCATGCACGGCAGTGGCTGGATATTACTTCAGGCTTTGCACTCTGGGCTGGGAACAGCTAAGTGCTAAGGGGCCCGTGAGGTGCCTGGGGCGGAACCTGGAGCTCCTGTACTTGAAGCATCACTCCAGCCCAGGAGTTCTCTCTCCAGGCCCTGACCAGTGAGTTCCTAAATCATGGTAAGTGTCCTGGGGGAAGGACCAGAGAAGTGATGGAGCCACCCGAACAGTTCCATCAGGACGCTGTGGCTTCCTGGATCCACTTGCAGTGGATCAAATATTTCAAATATCGAATATTTTAAAAGTATTTGTTGAATACTTTTTTCAACAAAAAGCACACTCACTTTGGGAACACTGATAAGCATCCTGTGATAATCCCCAGTTTGGGGCCATGAAAAGGGATTTTATTCTTCCCAAAAATGTCCCATTCAAGGGGAAACTAAGAACTCCTTGCAAGTGTCATGTGGGTCAAATAAGATAATAGACAATTTCAAAAACGTATTTCTGCTTGAGAGATAATAGGTACTTAATTGGCATTTGACAAATGAGGGTGGAACTGGATAGGATGATATAGGAATAGAATAGAATAGAATAGAATAGAATAGAATAGAATAGAATAGAATAGAATAGAATAGAATAGAATAGAATAGAATAACCTGTTCTGCCACCATCACAGCTTTTGTTTATGCTTTCTTTTTTGGTAGGTAGAAGCTTTAATTAAAAAAAAAATGGAGTCAGTAAGAATTCAGGAGATCTGGCCAAGGGGAAAAACAAGTGGGATGTGTTTAGTTTGAGCTTCGCAGGCTATTTTTATGAGGTTCAAAGTCATTTCTGTGTACAATTAAGCTATCATTAGCCTTCCTGGCACTGGACTGGCTTCCAGGAATATATTACTGCCCTGTGCCAATTCACTGGCTATTGGATACAGAAGGAGGTACTGGTCAGAAGTGGTCTAGCAACATCTCCTGTAGTGCCCAGATTTAAACATATGTAAGTGAAAGAAAAGAAAAGTAAAGTCTATATGTTCTAGCCACGGTGAGAGAGTGTTCAACAGGCTGAACAGTATGTTCAACATTCAGGAGGACCAGGTTCAGTCCCTGGCATCACTCCCCAACACAGATCCGGGAGTAGTAGCCCCTGAGCACTGCCAGATGTGACCTCCAGAAAAAACACTCAGTCAATAAATAAAATAACTATAAGATACACTGCCCAATATCAAATGTGGAAAATCTGACTGAACCTGGGATTGTACCTGGAGCTCCTGTATGCAAAGCATGCAAACAAACTTTTCCAATCTTCATTAACACTTACTCAAAACAAAAGTCCTCTCCTATGCAAAATATATCCAAAAACCAAAATGCATATAATTATACCACATATGCCGCGCGGGCACAATACTCTCAGTAGCTTGCCAGGCAAGCTACCCGTGGTGTATTGAATATGCCAAAAACAGTAACAATAAGTCTCACAATGAGAGACATTACTGTTGCCCGCTCGAACAAATCGATGAGCAACGGGATGACAGTGAATGCCAAAAAAAAAAAAATTATCAGCCAGTACTTATGTGGAACAAATCTGTCACCATATCGCAAATCACAGGTTTATACAACATTAAAATAAGATAGTTCATATGACATCAAAATAGCAAGCTAAAGAATAGAAACTGGGCGGCTCGGGGCTTCTCCTGAAGCCCCTGCCTGGCACCTTTCCGCCGCCGCCGTCGGATCCTGACCAATCTCCATCCTGCAGGTAAACAGGCAATCCCTTGGAGAGCCTGCCTCAGCGCGGAGAAGCCCCCTCCCCGCCCCCTGCCCGCCTCGGCTCGGGGCTTCTCCTGAAGCCCCTGCCTGGCACCTTTCCGCCGCCGCCGTCGGATCCTGACCAATCCCCACTCTGCTGCTTAGGGGCGTGTCCTCATCTCAGGGGGCGTGGCCTAAAAAGTGGGCGTGGCCTCTTTCCGGAGCGGCCAACGCTAACGCGGCCGCAGTTATTTTTTTTTTTTACCATTCCATGCCTTCTCCTTTGGCCACAATTGATAGAATTCATTCCTTCAAAGAACTCCCTGAGGCCCTCCCTTTCCCCCACTTCCCGCTTCCGTCTGCGTCTCCCGAGTTTCTGAAGTCACTCCCTGCTCGCCCGGCGCACCCCGTCTCCCGAACCGGCTTGTAATTGCGCACGTCCCCCCCATCAACAGGAAGACACTGGGGGCGTGGCCTGTGTCTTAGTGGGCGTGGTCTAAAGTGGGCGTGGCCTCCTCTCAGAGTGGCCAACGCTAACGCGGCCGCAGTTATTCTTTGCTACCTCAGCTCAATCCGTACTGTGTATTCCTTTGAAAACTCACTTTTGCGATCTCAAACATTTACGCAAAATAGCCATTAGCTTAGGCTGACAGTATAAAAGCTATCAGTGAATAAGGGAAGTTTAGCACAATTGGAGCCCCTTCTTCCCACAAAAAGGAAGAGGAATAAATAACTACAAGGTTCCAACTCTGCACTTCCGTGACAATATGAAGAAACAGCGAAAATCCCCTCCACGAAGAGAGGGAGAAGAAAAGATACTAGAAACCTCAAAAGAGTCTCCCAACATCTACGACCTCTCAGATAAACAATTCAGAGAGGAAATATGGAGGAGAGTCGACCTACTCCAAGCAACTATGGAACAGACATCCAATAAATTAAGGGAGGAGATGAATCAAGCGCTGGAACGGTCTACCAAGAAAATACAGGAAGAAATGAGAGCAGAAATGAGAGCAGAAATTTCAAACCTTCGAACGGAAGTCTCACAAATAAAGCAATCGGTAGATGAAATAAAAATCTCACTAGATGCCCTCAACAGCAGAATGACTACAGCCGAAGACAGAATCAGCGAGCTTGAGGATGAGCTGCAGAAAGCTCACAGACAGCAACAAATAATGGCGAAAGACCTCAAAATGGCTATAGAGTGAATCAGAGCCCTGGGGGATGACTTCAAGAGGAACAACATAAGAATCATTGGAGTACCAGAACCACAGGGAAGTAACCCCAATGAAAAAAACATAGTCAAAGACATCATCACTAAGAAATTCCCAGAGCTGGAGAAGGCAGGCGTCCAGATACAAGAAGTCCGAAGAGTGCCAGCAAAAAGAGACCCAAATAAAAAGACTCCAAGGCATATCATAGTCAGAATGGCGGATGCTGTAGATAGAGACACAATTCTACAAGTAGCAAGGTCAAAGAGGGAAATCACATACAAAGGAGCACCCCTCAGATTTACGGCCGATCTGTCAGAAGAAACCCTCCGAGCCCGAAGACAATGGTGGGACATAGTGAAAAAACTCAACGAAATGAATGCCTCACCAAGAATACTTTATCCGGCTAAACTCTCACTCAAACTCGAAGGAACCATACACTACTTCTCGGATAAACAACAGCTCAGGTCCTTCATAGACTCAAAACCAATCTTGAAAGAAGGTCTAAAGGGGCTACTGTAAGACAAGGAGGAGCCCCATAAGAACAACAAATCCCACAGAAAGATGACACAAAACCACATCACAATAATCTCTCTCAATGTCAATGGCCTAAATGCACCTATCAAGAGACACAGAGTGGCTAAATGGATCCGGAAATTAAACCCAACATTCTGTTGCCTGCAAGAAACACACCTGAACAAACAGAGTAAACATAGACTCAAAGTCAAAGGATGGAAAACAATCCTCCAAGCAAACAACCCCCTTAAAAAAGCTGGAGTGGCCATCCTGGTATCCGACAACATAGATTTCAGGATGAAAAAGATCAAAAGGGACAGCGAAGGTCATTTTCTGTTTATCAAGGGATATGTAAAACAGGAAGAAATCACACTCTTAAACGTATATGCTCCTAACAAACGACCGGCTAAATATTTAAAACGACTCCTAACAGACTTCAAAGAGGACATCACTAACAGCACAATTGTAGTCGGAGACTTCAATACGGCCTTATCACCTCTAGATAGATCCACAAGAACAAAACTCAACAAGGAAACACTGACCCTGAATGAAGAAATTGAAGAGAGAGGCCTAATAGACCTATACAGGGCCTTACACCCCAAAAAGAAAGAATACACATTCTTTTCCAGTGCACATGGAACATTTTCAAAAATAGACCATGTACTGGGCCCCAGAACATACCTCAATCGAATCGGAAAAATAGCAATTGTATCAACCATCTTTTCAGACCACGATGCGCTGAAGATAGAAGCTAACCACCCACAAATACGGAAAATCAAATCAAACACCTGGAAATTAAACAATTCCATGTTGAACAATGAGTGGGTCAAGAAGGAAATCAAGGAAGAAATCAAAAGATACTTAGAAACAAATGAGAATGAAGACACGAGCTACCAAAACCTATGGGACGCAGCGAAAGCCGTGTTAAGGGGAAAATTTATAGCTCTCCAAGCATTCCTCAGGAAGGAAGAAAGGACCCACATAGATAGCTTGACTTCACGACTCAAGACCCTAGAAAAGGACCAGAAAAAGGACCCCAAACCAGACCGAAGGAAAGAAATAATAAAAATTAGAGCAGAAATTAATGACATCGAAACCAAAAAAACAATCCGAAAGATCAATGAAACAAAGAGTTGGTTCTTTGAGAAAATAAATAAGATTGATAAACCGCTAGCAAGTCTCACAAAGAAAGAAAGAGAGAAAACTCTAATAAATCGAATCAGAAATGAAAAGGGGGACATCATAACAGAAACCAGTGAGATTCAAAAGATCATTAGAGACTACTTTGAAAGTCTTTACGCCACAAAAAAGGAGAACCTAAAAGAAATGGATGGATTCCTTGATTCCTACAATCTCCCAAGACTGAAGAAAGAAGACCTGGAATACCTGAATAGACCCATCAATGTTAAGGAAATTGAAACGGTAATCAAAAACCTCCCCAAAAACAAAAGCCCAGGCCCAGATGGTTTCACTGGCGAATTCTTCCAAACATTTAAAGAAGACCTATTGCCTGTTTTCCTCAAACTTTTCCAGGAAATTGAAAAAACAGGAACTCTCCCAAACAGTTTCTATGAAGCACATATCTCCCTAATACCAAAAGCAAACAAAGACACCACTAAGAAAGAAAATTACAGACCAATTTCCCTGATGAACACCGATGCGAAGATCCTCAACAAAATACTAGCAAATAGGATCCAACAACTCATCAAAAAGATCATACATCACGACCAAGTGGGATTCATCCCAGGGATGCAAGGATGGTTTAACATTCGGAAATCAATCAACATAATCCAGCATATCAACAAAAGTAAAGATAAAAACCATATGATCATATCAATAGATGCAGAGAAAGCATTTGACAAGATCCAACATCCTTTCATGATGAAAACCCTCGCCAAAATGGGGTTTGGAGGAACTTTCCTCAAGATAGTCGAAGCCATCTATCACAAGCCTACGGCAAGCATTATCCTCAACGGGGAAAAACTAAGGGCCTTTCCTCTGAGATCAGGCACAAGACAAGGATGCCCACTCTCACCACTCCTCTTCAATATAGTACTGGAAGTACTTGCGATAGCTATTAGACAAGAAAAAGAGATTAAGGGCATCCAGATAGGAAGGGAAGAAATCAAACTCTCACTATTTGCAGACGACATGATACTATATCTAGAGAAGCCTAAAACCTCTACTAAGAAACTCTTAGAAACAATAGACTTATACAGTAAAGTTGCAGGCTACAAAATCAATACCCAAAAATCCATGGCCTTCATATATGCAAACAATGAGGCAGAGGAAAGGGACATGAAAAAAGCAATCCCATTCACAATCGTGCCCCAGAAAATCAGGTACCTCGGAATCAGCTTAACCAAGGAAGTAAAAGACCTTTACAAAGAAAACTACATAACGCTACTCCATGAAATCAAAGAGGACATGAGGAAATGGAAACATATACCCTGCTCGTGGATAGGGAGAATCAATGTTGTCAAAATGGCAATACTCCCTAAAGCATTATACAGATTCAATGCGATCCCTATAAATATACCCATGACATTCTTCAAAGAAATGGATCAAGCAATCCTAAAATTCATATGGAATAACAAACATCCAAGGATAGCTAAAACAATTCTTGGGAAAAAGATGATGGGAGGCATCACCATCCCCAACCTCAAACTTTACTACAAAGCAGTAACAATTAAAACAGCATGGTACTGGAACAAAGGCAGAGCCGTAGACCAATGGAACAGGGTGGAATATCCCTACACACAACCCCAAATGTATGACCATCTAATCTTTGATAAGGGAGCAAGAGATGTGAAGTGGAGCAAGGAAAGCCTCTTTAACAAATGGTGCTGGCACAACTGGACAACCACATGCAAAAAAATGGGTTTAGACCTTGACCTGACACCATGCACAAAAGTCAGATCAAAATGGATTAAAGACCTCAACATTAGACCACAAACCATAAGGTACATTGAAGACAAGGTCGGCGAAACCCTCCACGATATTGAAGATAAAGGTATCTTCAAAGGTGACACGGAACTAAGCAATCTAGTAAAAACAGAGATCAACAAATGGGACTACATTAAACTAAAAAGCTTCTGCACCGCAAGAGATACAGTGACCAGAATACAAAGACTATCCACAGAATGGGAAAGGATATTTACACAATACCCATCAGATAAGGGGTTGATATCAATGGTATATAAAGCACTGGTTGAGCTCTACAAGAAGAAAACATCCAACCCCATCAAAAAATGGGGCAAAGAAATGAACAGAAACTTTACCAAGGAAGAAATACGAATGGCCAAAAGGCACATGAAAAAGTGCTCTACATCACTAATCATCAGAGAGATGCAGATCAAAACAACCATGAGATACCACCTCACACCACAGAGACTAGCACACATCCAAAGAACAAAAGCAACCACTGTTGGAGAGGATGTGGGGAGAAAGGGACCCTTCTTCACTGCTGGTGGGAATGCCGACTGGTTCAGCCCTTCTGGAAAACAATTTGGACGACTCTCAAAAAATTAGATATTGAATTCCCATTTGACCCAGCAATACCACTGCTGGGAATATATCCCAGAGAGGCAAAAAAGTACAATCGAAACAACATCTGCACATGTATGTTCATCGCAGCACTGTTTACAATAGCCAGAATCTGGAAAAAACCCGAATGCCCCAGAACGGATGACTGGTTGAGGAAACTTTGGTACATCTATACAATGGAATACTATGCAGCTGTTAGAAAAAAGGAGGTCAAGAATTTTGTAGTTAAGTGGATGGGCATGAAAAGTTTCATGCTGAGTGAAATGAGTCAGAAAGAGAGAGACAGACATAGAAAGATTGCACTCATCTATGGTATATAGAATAACAGAGTGGGAGACTAACACCCAAGAACTGTAGAAATAAGTACCAGGAGGTTGACTCCATGGCTTCGAGGCTGGCCTCACGTTCCGGGGAAAGGTCAACTCAGAGAAGCGATCACCAACTACATTGTAGTCGAAGGCCATGTGGGGGAAGGGAGTTGCGGGCTGAATGAGGGCTAGAGACTGAGCACAGCGGCCACTCAACACCTTTATTGCAAACCACAACAGCTAACTAGAGAGAGAAAACAGAAGGGAATGCCTTGCCACAGTGGCAGGGTGGGGTGGGGGGGAGATGGGATTGGGGAGGGTGGGAGGGACACTGGGTTTACGGGTGGTGGAGAATGGGCACTGGTGAAGGGATGGGTTCCCAAACTTTGTATGAGGGAAGTATAAGCACAAAAGTGTATAAATCTGTAACTGTACCCTCACGGTGATTCTCTAATTAAAAATAAATAAATAAATAAATAAATAAAAATAATAAAAAAAAAAGACTAGAAACTGTTTCAAACTTCAAATAAAGCAAATATGCTCCACTGGAAAAGTATAGTACTGTAGCACTGTCACTATCATCCCACTGTTCATCAATTTTCTTGAGCAGGCACCAGTAACATCTCCATTGTGAGACTTGTTACTGTTTTTGGCATATCGAATACACCATGGGTAGTTTGCCAGGGTCTGCCATGTGGGAAGGATACTCTCAGTAGCCTTTTGGGCTCTCTGAGAGGGATGGAGGAATCGAACCTAGGTTGGCCGGTGCAAGGCATATGCCCTACCTGCTGCGCTATTGCTCCAGTCCTGGAAAAGTATAAATCATAATAAATTATAAGATTACTACAATAAAAGTAATAACCAAAGAGTATATCACCAAAAATTATATGAAGAAAAAGTATAGCAGCAGTGAGCATATAGTTAATGAGGATGTGATTTTATTTTAATAGAACTTAATGTTTATGTTCCATTTCAGCTTTTTAAAATGTGTCATTTTTGTGATTTTTTTGTTCCAAACAACAATCCATTCAGACCAAGTTTTGTTGTAATTTCCTTAAAGAGGAGGGCCCCAGAAAGCAAAAGTTTTATTTTTTTTTTTCATTTTTTAAAAAAATTTTATTTTATTGAATCACTGTGACAAAAGTTACAAAGCTTTCAGGTTTAAGTCTCAGTCATATAATGATCAAACCCCCATCCCTTCACCAGTGCACCTGTTCCCCCACCAAGAACCCCAATAACCCCCCTGAGTGGCCAATGATCTTCACTTTATTCTCTCTATACTTTGGATACATTCAATATTTCAACAGAGAACTTATTATTATTATTTGGAATTTTCCCCCAACAATCAAACCTGCTGAAAAGGCATCATTTGATAGTTTGTTTTCCATTGCTGAGAATGAAGATTATATGAACTCGTGTGGCTGAGACAGCAGCCACTCGGTTTTGGATTTCTGTTGTTTTAGCTCAGTTTACAGTCTAGATGCATTTCTATAAGTCTCTGGGTGTCAAAATGGGTTAGTAGACCTCCCGGATCATAGTCTTTAAGGAGCAGAGGGGCTGGCTGTGTCGTGCACGGCTGCTCTGGATCTCATCTGGGCCGAGGGTGTGCCGGTAACACCCCCATCCCATGATCTCTTGTGCGCCACATCACGACAAGCAAGTACCTCTGGGTTGTGAGTCCTAGAAAATGGCCGATGCCACGTGGGCACTGCTGCTACTGTCGCTGCTATCATCCCCATAGAAAGAAAGCGCTGGGAGAGAAAATCCTTCCCCCTCCCCGGGCAGCATGTGGTCGTAGCTCAGCTCACAGTCTAGATGCATTTCTATGTCTCTGGGTGCCAAAATGGGTTAGTAGACCTCCCAGATCATAGTCTTTAAGGAGCAGAGGGGCTGGCTGTGTCGTGCGCGGCTGCTCCGGATCTCATCTGGGCAGAAAGCAAAAGTTTTAAACTCCATCAAACATGGATCTATGTGAGATAGGGTCACAGAAGTCAAGCAAATGCTCTGTCCTCACTCCACTGGAAGTAAACAAAGCAACAAAAGAGAGATTACACAATGCAGCAGTAAGTGCTATGAGCTTATCTTACCAATATATCAGAAAATCCTTGAAAACTGAATTTATTTTTTACTGACATATATCCGTAGGAACAAAGCACAGTTTCTGGAATAAAGTAGGTAAATAATGGCTCGGTGTCTGGATGGATAAATGGATAGATGGATATGTGGATAAATGAGTAAGTTGAAGGAGGAAGGAAGAAAGGAGAAAATGGTCAATCGATGGGTGAGTGGAAGGACAAAGCAAATGATTAAGGGCTTAAACCATTACTCTACATATTTGAGTTTTCATATCTGAAAAACATTAGAATGCATGATAATTTTACCTGAAGTACACTAGGAATAATGAATTTTGAGAATATTTATTATTTTATATTATCCTTAGTATATGTTTTATACCATTGTTCATTTCTTAGTGTACATCTTATCTCTCTTGCTAGATTTCATTGAAGATGTCAAGTTTCTTAATTAAAATTCTATATGGTAATTTTTTTTACTCTTGATGTCTAATAAAAATCTGCAAGGAATAAGGGAATTTTCTATAAATATTATTGGGAATGTGATGGTAAATAATACTATGCTATCACTCTTCCTTATACTAAGATAATGATCCAGTAAATGAATGTAAGAGAAATATGAGAGGCAATATACACAGAAGTTAAGATCTGGACTCTGGAGTCCTGGTGTATCTCTTTTTTGGCAAGTATTAGTTTCTATGAACTGGTAATGTTCTTATTTTCTATAAGAAATTTCCCCTCTCTATAATACAAACTAGAGAGGGGATAGTAGGAAAGTGCTTCAGGAAGAGGAAGAATGGAGCCCAAAATACCATCATTAAAGATTTTCCTATTTTTCAGCCCTAAGGATATTCATCTGTAGGTACAGATTTTATAATAATCTACAGGTACAGAAAAAGACCATGAAATATGAAAAATATGATGAATATTTCAAATCCTAATAATAGCTTGTTAGTTGTCTAAGTGTAAGTGAAGGCTCACTAAAGGCCCTTGGTCAAGGGCCTACATGTAGTCTGAGTCTCCACAGAGTCTGTCAAAGTGTGGAAGTTGCTGTTTTAAAGCTGAACTAAGATTCTAAGGGGTCTCATAATTCCAGAATATGCTGGTGCTCTGACCCACTCAGATTGATGAGACTCTTCTAGGAGCCAGAATGTTCCCCGAGATTCCATGAAGGTCTAGGATTAAGGATCATACCCCAAGGCATAGTTAAGGGTAAATATAATAACACCAGGATAAGGGCTAATTACACTGGCCAATGTACCACACAGAGAAATTTAGATGTAAAAGTTAACTAAAATTCAGCAAACCTTAAAATTCATTTTGCCAACACAGCAACATCACAACTCTTCAACAGCTCAATGTGACTAATGGCAGCCACAAGAACACTTCGGAAACAGCACACTGTCCTCATTATAGGAAGGTTGCTGGATAGCCCTACTCTAGCAAAACTAAGAGTCGTCTGAGAATAACAAGAAAAGATGCCAAAGCAATATCTATTTCAGTACAATTCAAAAAAGGCCATAAAATCTACACCCCTAATGAAAGGTTTATCCATGATACAGGACACACAGCAAGTAATTTTAGACAGGTAAAGAATTAGCAACAGATTCTAAAATAATCGAGATGTTAGAATTTTCAGGCAATGCCCTTAAAGAAATTATAAGTATCTTCAAGGACATAAACAAAATAGAGCCTTAATTTTGGAGATTCATATAAAATAAAGCTATGAAGGTGAATTCTACAGTGTAAGTTACAATATCTGGAATAAAATATTCATTAAGATAATAACAGAATGAAAATAACAAAAGAAATGATGTGCAAACCTAATGACAAATCTCTAGAAATTAAGCCAATCTAAAGAACAAAGGAGAGGATTACACAGAGGGAACCAATCATAATAAATGTGAGTATTCATGCTTCCTCTTTTTCCCCAAGATTTAACAATGACTATTCCTTGCTGATCTTGTCAAAATTTTAATACAAATAAACCAGACAGGATCTGGCAAGTGTCTTTTCATATGTCCAAATGTTCCATCACATAACTGCCAACCCCTACTGACTAGAAAGCTCATTTACTGAACAAAGAGAAATATCACCCAATTTAACAACTCTTAGTTTTAAGTTATGAATATGTAACATCAATCTGAATGATGCATACCACAGTCATTCAAAGGGATTTCACATCATCAGATATGGAACCCTTCTAAAGATTATTCAAGTACCATCATTATTGTTATTATTACTGGACATAGCCATCAGTGCTCAGGAGCCATTCCAGGGATAATAGGGGAATAAGAGGAACTGAACCCAGATCTCCTGCATGCTTTGCCTGTGCTCCAGCCCTTTAAACATCTTCCTAGTCTGATCAAGGTATAACTAAGGTTCGCTCTGCACTTCAAAACAAAATGGGATTTTATATAATTTCACAATATCATTTCTTACACTTTATATTTGGTTCAATAAAATATCCTGGGTAGAAGTTCCAGAAACATGCTGCTTCATTCAACAAACATCCACTGAATAGATACACTCTATACTAGAAATTATGCTACAGAAGTAGAGATGAAACAGATATGATCCTCAGTTACTACACTGAGTAAAATTCCCAATTCATTGCACCACTAAGAATCAAGTAGTACAGTTTGGTCCTATTCAGGTAAGTTGCACAAAGTATCACCAAAAAACAGTGATATAAAGTCCAACAAAGGTCTATGTTGAAAAGGACTTAATGCAATGACCTATGACATAAGCACTCCTAAGTCTTAGAGTATTTATAGTTTCCTTTTTTCATCTTATTATATATGGAATAAATGAAAAATAATAAGCCTAAAGGTGAGGACTAAATATTCTATGATGGTTAACTCAGTTGGTTTGTCTGGGTTTGTTTTGTTTTGTTTTGGGGCCACACCCAGCCATGCTCAAAGCTTATTCCTGGCTCTGCACTCCAATATCACTCCTGGCAGTATTTGGGGACCATATGGGGTACCAACCTGGTTACCTACCCATTGTACAATCTCAATTTCAGCAGCCCTCAGTTGGTTTTAAAGTGACCCCAAAATGTAGTATTTCTTCATTTATGTTTGCACATGCTAACTTATAATATTCTCTGGAGAAATGAAATATAAAAAAGAGTCTTTTGCTAATAAGTTATATATCAAAGCAAAATTTAAACAATATAATTTGTATAACTACATGCAGGCCTGCTATAATCTAGCATATCTCACTGATGCAAAATATTTTCCTTCTTTTTTCTTCAACTTTGTACCGATTTTCTCTGGTAACTCAGAGAGGTATGTACATTTAATGCCTCTATTCATCAAAACAAATTATCTTATCCATATAAATATTTCATCATCAGTATTCACCCATATTTGCCAACCTGGTAAGCCTTCTGGACCTTTAATTAAAAGGCATGCACCCAAGTTCTAGCCTAGTGATGACCTATACCCCAGTTGCTGCTTGCTGGGTCAAATTTGCTGCTCTGTTGAATAATTCAAATACCACTAATTTGAATCCTGGCCTCTCTTTGGCATTTTGGCCAGTGCTCTCTCATCTTATAACCAAGCCAAAATCTGAATGAAAAGGGAGCTAAAAGGCAAGTGCCCAGTATTACATATCTATAAGGAATCTTAGATTATTGGGGGATATACAGGAACTGAATCTGTTTCTATGATTCACTACATTAGAAGCAACGCTGTGGTCCAGAACACAGAGAGGAAAGCAGTACACTCCAGTGAAAATCTCTTAATTGTGATCCTCACTGGAGCTGACCTCTCTGTGTTGACTATTTTTATATTTTATGTATTTCATCATGGCTGGAGCGATAGCACAGCAGTAGGGCGTTCGCCTTTCACGCAGCTGACCCGTGTTTGATTCCTCTGCCCCTCTCAGAGAGCCCAGCAAGCTACCGAGAGTATCGAGCCTGCACAGCAGAGCCTGGCAAGCTACGTATGGCGTATTGGATATGCCAAAAACAGTAACAATAAGTCTCACAATGAGAAATGTAACTGGTGCCCACTCGAACAAATCGATGAGCAACGAGATGACAGTGACAGTGACAGTGATTTCATCATGCAGTTAGGGTCATCTGAAACTATAGTCCCAGTCAGCTTCTGAAGAGGCTGTCTGGTTCAGAAAACTTGACAAGGGAAATGAAAATAAAGTAAGAACAACTAAAAAGTAAAAAATACTTTGTATATAAGCCAAGAAAATAACGTATTAGCATTGAAAATATTTTGAATAACATTTAGCAAGTGTTTCTCAGTAAATTACCTTTAGGCTTAGTAAGCATGCACAGCTGTCCAATCCCAACTGCGACAAAAAATCCAGGAATGACAGATAACCCAAATATCAAATTTAACAAAATGCTAGATTACACTGATGCACTGCATATAATTTTGGTCAAGAAGGGAGAGGCCTAAAACTTCTTTTAGCACAGTATCAATTTACTCCTCCCTTATACACATGTTGAACAAGCATTTTTTAAATACTAATTTAAGGAGTTGTCAAAATATTAGCCTGCTTATGGTATGCATATGTATTGGCATACCATAATTGGCTTATTCTGTTTCTCTCTAAAGGTCAGAAGTAATTGAGAGAAAAACACATAGGTCAGATGGAAAAGGTAAGAAATATGAACTTTTAAAAATATTAATAAATGGCTTTTCTCCCATCTCAGGTTTGAATTAATTATGGATTGGTTATTGCAGAGGTGAACTAACATAAACCTCACTAACAAGCAAAAGATGTTAACACTAAATTTACCTTTTAACCAGAAGAAAATAGACACTCCTTTCAGTAGGCTAGTTTAATGGAGAACTAATGACAGACTTCATATATGTCTCACTTTAAGATGGTCAAAATAGTTAATAAGAAGCATATAATTATCACAGCACTAGTGCCACACTGACAAAAGCACTTCATACCTATGTTTCTATATCCTCAGATCTGAGTGCCTAGCAGGGGAAATCAGACCATAGCAGGGGAAATCAGAAGACAACAATCTCTGGGTTCAGCCTCAGAGGACACGACAAACTGCGCTGTCATGAGGTCCCTGTTTGTGCCCTTCAACAACATGGATATAGCTCTGCTACGGAGAAGAATTCTGACATTTCGTATTCATTAGTTCGATGGGTATATACCCCATTGCACAGTCTTTTCCTTAAAATGTAGTCATCAAGACATTTGTGCAAGAAACCTGAGGCTTTTATTTTCATTTTTATTTTTCCACTGAGGGTCATGTTTGAGGATTTGGGGACAGGTAATAAGAAGCACCTAGTGAGTGTGACCATCCTGAGGCTGAAAGGGTAAGGTGAAGGAGCCAAGATCATTAAGACAGGGACTGGACAGCCCGCAACGCTGCTACCACTGAGCTATAGTACGCAGTGAGTTCCTGATTAAGAATATTCCATCCACTGTCTAATCCTTCCTGAGCTTTTCATTCTCCGGAGCCAACAGATCTGGAGAGGAAAGCAGCCCAAATGATGGAGACCATTCTCCAGAAGCACGGAGTTGGGCCTGGGAGAATGGACAGTGAATCTGGAGGCATAAGAAGATCTAGTAATGCTGATGTTTTCTGTTTCAATCTCTAGGCCTCAAGTGATCATCCAATTTTCTTTTTTTTTTTTTAATAATAATTTTGTTGAATCACCATGTGGAGGGTTACATAGTTCTCAGGATTATGTCGGTTATACAATTCTCAAACACCCTTCCCTTCACCAGTGCCCATCTCCCATCACCAACCCCCCCAGTATACCTGCCGCCCCCTCCCACCTCCCCAGTCCCCACCCTTGTACATGATAAGTTCCACTTCATTTATGCCTTATCTCGATTACATTCCATGTTTCAACACACAACTCACTACCGTTGTTGGGGTTTCCCCCAAAAAAGGAAAGCAGTCCTATTGCCAAGGAGGCATTTGATAGTTCTCCACTGCTAAGAATATAGAGATATTAAGTCCCGCTGTTTGTTACATAACTTTTCTTTTTCCCCCTTGCCCCGCGCCACCGAGTTCACGCCTGTTTGGTAATCGCCACGCTGCCTGACAAGGGAAAAAAAAAACGAAAAGGATGGTTATTTCCCGTCATCGGCAGGCGTGGGGCTCTGGCTTAGTTGATAGACTAGTTGAGTGTCTGCAAGCAGTTTCTGGAACCGAAGGGCTTGCGCTGGTATCGGCTCCGGCTCGAGATTCCACCAGCGTCCCACTGTTCCATGTACATAATTTTTTCCCTTATATCCCATTCCTACACCACCAGGTCTGTTTGCTTAATGGACATCACACTATGTTTGACACCACGCCGCGTTTCTTCCCGAGAAAGAAGGATATTTCTTCTCAGCTGGTGTGGGGATATAGCTTAGTTCAGTCTAGAGAGATGGCTACCACTTTGATTGCCTTCAATATTTCAGCAACAGACTTACTATTCTTGTTAGGATCTCCCACAAAAGTCCGACCCACTAAAAACAGACATATTACATATTGCTGATGCTAAGATGACATTAGTTTGCGCGGCCGCGGCAGCGGCCGCGCGGTTTTGGGTTTCTGTATAAAGTCCAGGGAAAGTACAACCAGAAATAACATCACTACAAACTTTTACCCTTTTATGGTGCTCATAAGATGGAGAAGCCTAGAGAGAGGCTCGGCGTCTCCATTTTGCGCTCAGGAAAACCGCGGATCCTGCGCTGTGCTCAGGGGGGAGGTGTGGAGAGAGAGAGAGGTTAAAAGAATTGGGGGATGCCCGGCTCCCACTGTTTCCGCGCACCGTGGGGTCTCTGGTCCCATGCCGGAATTAGTTCAGTGGGCTGTTTGGAGTCCAAGGGCGCTTCCTTGGGCTCTTCCATCATGCTCGCTCCGCAGCAGGGTCCAAAGGGGTGATCATCCAATTTTCTAAGTATAATAAACGTTCTAGCCATTTTCTAAGGGCATTACTTCTTGTTCTATGCAAGTAGTGTCAAACTGTCCCTAGATTCTACCTATCTTTCTTTCTTTTAACTTCCTTTTAAAGACATATGACTTTAGAAAACACTTCTTCAGCTTACGAAATATGAAATCAAAGCAGGCCTGGTCTGTCACCATCATCGCTATTTGAACAAACTCCTCCCCTTCGAAATTTCATCCAGTTTCAAAACCTCAGTCACTATTCTCTAAAAACATAGTCACACATCATGTCAACCCAGGCCTGACTGCATCTGTTGTTGTCATTCTGTTTCTATTTAATATTCTCATATCCCCTTTGCCTTCTCTTAGTGTAGCAATTCCTTATAGTTCTTGGATAAGTTCCCTCAAGTGCAAGTGATATCTGTATCACAGTGAAACTTTCCAAATAATTTCTCTTCCTAGTAGCCTTCTTCTAAATTTTCCATAAAACCTCAGGAGAGCTGTCCTCGCTTGCAAAACTGATCACCCATTGATAGCATTATTACAGCCCTAAAATAGAGATGTGCAATCATGTTCTGAATCCTGGCATAGTTTAAGAAGTTATTCTAGTTTTCTTACTTAAACTTTGCTTCTTTTACATTTGCTGGATCTGGTCACTATGGTTGAGTTCATAACATCTAAAATACCCCCCTCTCTCTGTTTCAGAATAATTACATTTACTCTGTTTTCCATTTCATAGCTTGTTTTCCATTTCATATGTACCTCTCTTAGCTTCCTCGCTTTAAAATATCTAATTTTCTGTTTTATATTTTTTATTTTTACCTCTTATTGCAACTCACATCCTGAGGAAATTTCTCCTTTGTACAGCTTGATCATATAGTCTTCCATTATTTTTCCCTTGCTCCTGTTCTGATAATGAAACTGAAATATATTTCTCAAACTACTCTTGTTCCTCCTTGCTTTCCTAAGTTAATTTGATTTCTAGAAATCAAGAATTCCAGGCTAGATCCTTTTTTTAACTCTTGGATTTGAATTCATTTCATCAAGGTAATTTCAATTTAGTTCTTTTTTGATAACATTTTCTCTGCATATGTATAATCAACATAATACATCATATCAATTTTAAAAACCCATATGATCATATCAGTAGATGCAGAGAAAGCATTTGATAAGATCTAGCACCTGTTCATGATAAAAACTCTCAACAAAATGACAGTTGAAGGGCTTCAATGTAGTCAAATATACTATATATTCTCAATATGGACTACAGCGATAGCACAGCGGGTAGGGCATTTGCCTTGCATGTGGCCGATCCGGGTTCGATTCTTCCGTCCCTCTCAGAGAGCCTGGCAAGCTACTGAGAGTATCCACCCCCATGTCAAAGTCTGAAAAGCTACCTGTGGCGTATCTGATATGCCAAAAACAGTAACAACAAGTCTCACAATGGAGATGTTACTGGTGACGACTCTAGCAAATCGATGAACAACGGGACGACAGTGCAACAGTGCTATTCTCTGCACGATAAGAAATTTTACATTTGCTTCCTTTAAACTCTATTGCTGTTTAATTAGCCTCAGAAATCCAAAATCATATAATTTTTGTAACCTAAGGAATAGTAGCAGAAGACCTGAAGACCACATTCCCCATCCATGAGTCCCATTTATTTCAGCACCATTACAGTGGACAAGATCTAGCCTGTTACCTGGGGCCTCTCTGCAGCACTTCAAAATGTTCCCTGCAGTATCAAAGTTTCAGATATCCTCATGACTATTTCTCAGATTTCGATCCTTAGGCAAGCACAGTACCAGAGGAGTTAGGAGACTACTCTTAGAATACAGAGATTATAATATTGAGATTCTCAATACAGCTTGAGAATCATCCCTGTTCCTCAAGCTGTAGCTAAATAATATTTCAATTTATTCTATTCACTTCCTGGAAGTTACCATGACCCCACAATGAAAAAACAGTTCCGTAACAGTTCTGTATTGCTTTATCTCTGTTTCTGTATTGCTTTTTCTCTTCCCCTCTTTCATTAGCCTCATTCCCCATCCCCCTACTACAGCTTTCTGGGATGGATGGATGGATGGATGGATGGATGGATGGATGGATGGATGGATGGATGGATGGATGGATGTGATGAGGGAGAGGGAAGGAAGGAAGGAAGGAAGGAAGGAAGGAAGGAAGGAAGGAAGGAAGGAAGGAAGGAAGGAAGGAAGGAAGGAAGGAAGGAAGGAAAGAAGGAAGGAAGGAAGGAAGGAAGGAAGGAAGGAAGGAAGGAAGGAAGGAAGGAAGGAAGGAAGGAAGGAAGGAAGGAAGGAAGGAAGGAAGGGAGGGAGGGAGGGAGGGAGGGAGGGAGGGAGGAAGACTCTACCTTTACCCAGTTTGTTGCATGCCTCAGTTCATCTCTTGAAGACACAAAGCCAAGCCTATGAGATCTTCTGTTGCAGCACAGTTGGAGAAGTGACACAAGACAAAGAACACTAGGGATTACCCTACTCTTTCCTTTCCCTTTGTCCTTGAGTATAATTAATGGAATCTAAGCCAGTTCATTATAAACCACTCAGGTCTCGAATTAACAATTTACAGGTAGAAACAGCTCACCCACACTGGTGAATTCTATTTGGAACTTATCTACCATTTATAGACTCTCATGAGATGCACGGTGAGACTTATAACACGTTGTTCACAGGGCCCACCTACATCAAAGTGAGTCTTCAATGGGACTCAAGGCTCTCTTCTCATTCAGACTTCCTTGTAATGCCAACAACAAGCTAAGGCCTTGCTCAGCTGGATGTCTGAGAAGCAGACAGCACTCTCCCCTCATACACAGCTAGCTACCTTATAGAAAATCCCACTTCTGGTATAAAAACATCTTCCCGTCTGTGGACAAAGCTGATGTGATCTGCAATGACGCACCAACATCAATTTTCTCTTTTGTCTCACTTATTAACCCTGAGCCCAAAGGAAGACCAAGCCTAGTAAAAGCCAATTATGTAACTTCCAAAGTTCCAAAGTGTGAGTCACTGCAGACTGCTAAGGTGAAACCCCATAGGGCCTTCACCTATTAACACTGAATAATGAGCCATCAGCCTAGGGTCCCCAAATTAGATCCCTTATATCCTTTATAATGCTCCCAGGTCACTAACCAGTACCTGTGAAATCAATGAGGTGTGACCTATTTTTCTATAAAATTCAGGATCAACTGGGATCTTGCATTTATTTACTGGCATCGAGCCACTATGAGATTAAAATACTATATTTATTACTAAGTTGCTTAAATGTGGCTTAGAGGAGAACCAAGTAGATTCCCTAGTATCAATCAACTCTTAAATTGAACTTGGCCTTAGTCATCTGCCTGCAGATGGGGGCTATTAAGCTCACCTGTGGCTGGGCAGAGGCACCCTTTAGATTCCAGCCAATCAGTCACCTAGTCTCTCCTTAGAAGGAGTGAGGTAGAGGGAGGAAAAGGGCAGGAGTATTATTAGAAATCATCTGTCCACACAGACAGATGAAGAATCTTCTCTCCTAGAAGTTTGCCTTGCCCTTATTTCTGGTACAAGGGCAAACATAGCAACTAGTCCCAGCCCCATATCAACTCCTTGTACCTTCAACCAAGAAAAGCCCCCAGAAAAAGAACTTCCCAACTGCATTAATTTGTTCATTGTCACTGATCCAGAGCCTCACCCGAGAATGTGCCAAAAGCTGCTTCTCAAAGTTGGGGTGGTCACCTTTGAATCCAGAGTCCAAAATGAGCCAATGAGTTACAGAGACAGGAGAAAGAAGCAGTTTAGGTTTTGCTTCCTACAATTATCTCATGTAGGGGCCGTGTTGGACTGGAGTGATAGCACAGCACATAGGGCATTTGCCTTGTATGCGACTGACCCAGGTTTGATTCCTCTATCCCTCTCAGAGAGCCCGGCAAGCTACTGAGAGTATCCAGCCAGTACGACACAGCCTGGCAAGCTACCCGTGTTTTCAATATGCCAAAAACAGTAACAAGAAGTCTCACAATGGAGACGTCACTGGTGCCTGCTCGAGCAAATCAGTGAACAACGAGATGACAGTGCGACAGTGCTACAGGGGCCATATCGGGAGTTCCAACATCTAGATATGGCCAGTTTAGATTTCTAGGTTTCCTGACGTCTGTGGAGCTACATGTCCTGATGCCCTTTCTCTCACATGACTATACAGCTCCGCCCATACCGTATTTATCAGTCTCCCCAGGGACCTCCCCAAGCCTTTGGCCCCTATGGCACAGGGCAGGCCTCTCCTCAGACTACACCTGGGCTTCAGATGCCCACTGTCCTCCACCTCTCCCTGGCTAATGCAGCTGCCAAAGGGTAAGGCAACCAACAGTCATCTACCTGTGGCCCTCAACACTTTGCTTTACTCCCTCCTATCCAGAACTTCCCAGAAAACCCAAGAATCTTTCCTATTTCACAAACCATTTCCATTTAACTTTAAACACAACTTGCCACAACATTTGGTTCAAAATAATATGTCTCTCCCAGCTACATGGCACAAACATTCCTTCAGCAAAAAAAATTAAGGACTAGCCCTCTGAAACTGAAAAATTAGGGTCATGGCTCCCAGGGGTATCAAGGAAAATGGGGAACCAGAGCAGCGCCCCACCCCCACACCCCCACCTGCTGCTTAAAGATAACACGGTTCACACCACATTTACACAGCAATTCACCTCATCACCAAGGGCTGCTGAGCTTCACTTAGAACAAACTCTTGTTCTTGTCACAGTCAGGTAATAAGCTAGCAGGAGAGATTACAAAGGGGCAAAAAGCAATCAAAACAGCTGTCTCTAACAGTTCCCAAACAGTGAAGGCAGTCAATAGCCAGCCTGAGTACCATCAGTGATTTAATGATTGCCACACCCTGTGCCCCGAGTTTTTTTTTTCAGTCAATTGCCAGCATATTCCCAGGGGGGACTACTGGAGATGGTGCTCAGCGGTGCTGTGGCTGGGAGGCCAACTGGTCAGGGCATATCTCAGGACAGCAGGCTAAGTCCCACCCAACCCTGCTCCTGGTACCTTTGGAATGGAGATCTCTATGCCCAAGTCACTGTGGGGCCATTAGCTGTTTTGTCCCTTGGTGTTGACAGACCCAGCTTGCAGCTGCCCCCGTCCTCCCGCCCAGGCTCCCATGGATCCTCACCGCCTGGCCCTCTTGTGGCAGCAGCACCCTGGGTTCTCAGTCCCCAGCACAGGATGGAAGGAGAACCCTTACTGGCGAGGCGGCCTTCCTGGTCAATGTGGGCCACACTGCTGCTCCTGGGCTGAGCGTGAGATGAGGGGAGACAGGGGAAGGCACAGAAGACAGCATGGAGGGGGTGTCTGGGAAAAGCAAGTCCTGCTGCTGCTTTCCAGAGTGCAGTGAGTTCAAGTCCCGCTTACAGCAGGGCTCACAGCTCATACAGTCTGTGCTTCGAGCAGATGCTGGACCTCAGAGGGCACCATTTGTCTTTGTACACACTGAATAAGCAAGGAGTCCTAGAGGCAGTGACCAAATACCCCAACACATTCCAGGAAGCCAAGGGGCAGCTGGTTAGGAAATGGTGACCCTGAGAAATGCAGACCTAAATATCATATTCCTGTCTCTGGAGTCTGCTCAGGTCCCCCTCGTTTCACTGTCCCTCTCTCCTACTGCCTCGCAGAGCCTGGGTGGGTCTCTACCCCAACTCCTTCACCTTTGCACTGTGGACCACTAATATTTGGTGATCTCGGTTAAATCTGTGCCCTTCTTCAGGAAGCGACTTCTGCCCTGGGAAGGGGGTGGGTAGGTCATAATTAATATGCTATTGCTGTGGATCAGATTAAAATTGATGACTCTTTTTAAAAGGTATAATTGATCCAGAGACATGGAAATCTCTTCTTCATCACCTTGTAGCCATGTAACTTCGGGGAAATAATTTAACCTTTTTAAGACCCATTTACCTCAATTTGCAATTACGTTTTAATAATTACTGCCTTACTAACTTTGCAGAGGTTTTGTGAGACTCAACTGGAATCATGAATATTTATCAAAATGAACTTAAAATTACTCCAGACAAAGCAAAAAAAGAAGCCCTGACTTTGGATATTCTCATCATATTTCGGGCACCTCAAGTAAGACTTGGCTTTACTTGACCATAGAGGTAGGAGTGGATATGGTCAAGGAGTGGAAAAGCGCCAAGGCCAAATATAAAATGCAGTTCCGCGTGGCTCAACTCTGGGAAAAATTTCCACTCCGCTGAACCTTAGATCTTCCTTCTATAAAGAGAAACAATGTGTGCATTTGGCTATCATGAGAATCAGAATAAATACATATCATTTGCACAGCCCTCGGGAGGCAACTATTATTTCTCCCTACTAGGATCAGGAAGTGACTCCATGTTCATATGTTCCTGTACTGAAACAATATAAAACTGAAATCTGTCCTAAATCTTTTTGGGTTCCTTTCAGTCTTCTCCATCAAGCACAGGTTGGTTGGGAAAGCAGTGCTCCCTGTCACTGCTGTCTGGACACCACTCCTGTGACAGTGAGAACCAAGTCCAATAGTGTAGGATAACATAGCCACAAGGAGCTTAGGTTTATCCGGGTCACACCCATCAAGGTGCTCCCGAGTCACTCCCATTCCTTTGTCTATCTGTAACCACTTCTCTATGCTCTCTTCCCCAAACAGTTAGTCAGCTTTTTTTTCCTAATCAGACTCTGTTAATTTGTAAGGTCAGATCTTTCTAGGACACTGAACTTATATTGTAAGTTAATATTGCCTTTCTCCCCTCCTTATATCTTTTGAATAGTTTACTTTAAAGCAATGTCCTTTTTGTATAGACACAAGAAGACAATATTATGCTTTTGTAACTTGGAATTTAATTGGCTTTGAATATTATTCATTCCTGGGCATCTGCTTTTTTGACTTAAGCCTCAGTTGTCCTCAGTTCCTAGCACCCCAAAAGCAGGGTCCCGACGAGGGACGGGACAGACCCAGGGCAAGCGGTGAGTTATGTGCTACCTTGGCATCGAGACGGGTCTGGTCAAAGTGCCTAACTCTTAACTATAAGTTAAGAGCTTGATTATGAACAAATGCTATCATGATCCAAAAGTAACGATGAGAATAAGATCCTGCTAGGTATAGGAAAGACTAATCTGGCCTGAGCACTGTAGTCTGAGATCGAGATGGCCCCAGGAGAGCAATTCTATAAGCTTAATGCATCTCTTACTGTGTCCATACAAAGTGATTAATATTATGAATTCTTATATGCTTGTTGGCCGAGGAGAGGAGAAACACACTCATGGGACTCCGCCATTGGGTGGTTCGTCCTGCTGAAAGAGAATCTGTCCTAGAAGCAGCATCCCCTGAGGGAAAGAACTTTAACCTTATTGATTGTGACCACGCCTATGTGTAAGCCCCAACCCCCTCATGTTTGGGGTATTTAACTAGGCTGGAAGAGTGGGTTGGGGGGGGCGAGATTGAGAGCCAGGAGAGAAGCAGAGAGAGAGAGAGAGAGAGAGAGAGAGAGAGAGAGAGAGAGAGAGAGAGAGAGAGAGAGAGAGAGAGAGAGAGGAGTGAATGGAATAAACGGCAACTGATCAATCAACCGGCTTGGCCCTTGATTCCTCCTCCATCTGCCCCATGTCTCAGGCTGCTCCCCCAAGCCCGGAGGTGGCTGACAAGGAGAGCTGCCGGGGCTCTCCCCCAGTCGCTCCCTGGCAGATGCTTTTTACACAATAGTAAGTGGCAAAGCTGTGTCGGGAAATCCTACTTACTGTCCCTGAGGACCAATGGATAAAATTTAGGAAAATATTCTTTTTTTTTTTTTTTGCTTTTTGGGTCACATCCAACGATGCTAAGGGTTACTCCTGGCTCTGCACTCAGGAATTACCCCTGGCGGTGCTCAGGGAACCATATAGGATGCTGGGAATCGAACCTGCGTCGGCTGTGTGCAAGGCAAGCGCCTTACCCACTATGCTATCACTCCAGCCCCTAGGAAAATATTCTTAAAGGAAAAAAACAAAACAAAACAAGAAGAACTGGACCTTAGTGGTAAACTTACTGCAGTAAATATTCACATTGAGCTGTAATAGTGGAACTGATTTATAATAATAGAATATAACCTGCAACTTATAGTTATAATTAGTGTGACTTCAATAAAAATTACTTTTAAAAAATAGTGGGATGAAGATGGTCAAAACCACTTAAGCAGGTGGCTTAAACGGGGTCTCTGCAATGAAATGCCCCACAGCAGGGCAGACCAAGTTCAGATAGCTGTTAACTCACAAGAAGCAAATGTGCAAATCACAGACCATGAAGGTTTCCTGGGACTGGATGCTGCAAACTCGGTCTGGGACAGCCCACAGCACCAGCCCACACCCAGCCCATGCCTCCTCTTCACTCTGTGAAATCAACCTCACCATCATTACTGCCACCAGCACCTCCTCCTCACTAGCAGTGCCTGAGTTCATTTCCCTCTCATCTTCTTCTTCTTCTTCTTCTTCTTCTTCTTCTTCTTCTTCTTCTTCTTCTTCTTCTTCTTCTTCTTCTTCTTCTTCTTCTTCTTCTCCTTCTCCTTCTCCTTCTCCTTCTCCTTCTCCTTCTCCTTCTCCTTCTCCTTCTTCTTCCTTCTCCTTCTCCTTCTCCTTCTCCTTCTCCTTCTTCCTTCTTCTTCTTCTTCTTCTTCTTCTTCTTCTTCTTCTTCTTCTTCTTCTTCTTCTTCTTCTTCTTCTTCTTCCTCCTCCTCCTCCTCCTCCTCCTCCTCCTCCTCCTCCTCCTTCTTCTTCCTCCTCCTCCTCCTCCTTCTTCTTCTTCTTCTTCCTCTTCCTCTTCCTCTTCCTCTTCCTCTTCCTCTTCCTCTCCTTCTCCTTCTCCTTCTCCTTCTCCTTCTCCTTCTTCTTCCTTCTTCTTCTTCTTCTTCTTCTTCTTCTTCTTCTTCTTCTTCTTCTTCTTCTTCTTCTTCTTCTTCTTCTTCTTCTTCTTCCTCCTCCTCCTCCTCCTCCTCCTCCTCCTCCTCCTCCTCCTTCTTCTTCTTCTTCTTCTTCTTCTTCTTCTTCTTCTTCTTCTTCTTCTTCTTCTTCTTCTTCTTCCTCTTCTTCTTCTTCTTCTTCCTCTTCCTCTTCTTCTTCTTCTTCCTCTTCTTCTTCTTCTTCTTCTTCTTCTTTCTCCTCCTCCTCCTCCTCCTCCTCCTCCTCCTCCTCCTCCTCCTCCTCCTCCTCCTCCTCCTCCTCCTCCTTCTTCTTCTTCTTTTTCTCACTGCTTTTATATACTGCTGCTTTGGGGCCGAATTCTCTCTGCATGTCTCTTCTCCACTACACTTCAAGCTATTCCCAAGCATGGATTTTTGTCTAATTATTTATATGATGCCTACCACAACTACACTCACCTGTTTGTGGGGTAAAATGGATGGACGAGAGAAGAGAGCTAGCTCATTCTTTATTTCTCACCTTCCCCCACTTCCTTCCCTTTTACTATCATTATGAATAAAGGTCTCACTTGGTTGAGGTGCTTTCACCTGTACTTGGCATGCCGGGGTGGTGTCACCTGCTTCAGCTGGGATACTTGCATGTTTGCTGGGCCCTGGAGTATACATGATGTGTCTGGGCTAGTATGATACTTACGAGGTTGGGGGCTCCAGCAAAAGAACATGATTTTCTGACAGACAGCCATGCCACTACCCAGGGACAGAACAAATGCAAGCATGCAGTGGACAGCCTGCTGGCCCTTCGGGAGCAGGTGAGTGTGCCGAGTTAGATGCGGCAAGCAGTGCTTCTCAGTCAGAAAGACAGACCAGCCACCAGCCACCATTGGCAAGTTTTGTCTTTGGCCATGGAGCCTCAAACTAAATCAGGCCGTGGCACACAGTTCCATCCTGTCAAAATGCATTGCACATTGTTCTTGGGTGATTTATCATGGAAATACACATGGCAGGGAAGATGGCGGGGAATTAGAGGAAGCAATGTGAGCCACTCGTCCTGCAGTAGTGCAGCAGCTGGTGGGCAAGGCTGCCCTGACAGGGGGACGAATGGACTCCCTTGAGAAAACCGGATTCCAAAAATAAATAATCATCGCCGGACAGCCCCACTTTACAAAGCGTGCCTACACAGAACAGCGCTGGCCAGTCAATCCTGGCCCGGGAATCTGTGAGGCTGTGGGACCAAATTAATGGGCAGCTGCTGGCAATGCCTGCCATAGGAGTTAAAATATGGAGTGGCTTATATTTGCTTCCGAAGACAAGAGTGGCACCATCACTCATTTAAAGCCACAGCATCCGCGGCTCACAGCTGGCAACCTGGGCATAGGGATGCAGATTGTGAGCAATTTGAGGGTAGCTCCCATATCTTAATATACCTGTAAACAGTTTGCTCTTTCTCTCTGGCCCCTCCCCTCCAAGGAAGCCCTGGTTTTGTAGAGATGGCATGACTTTGTGGGGACAGAGGTCTGGGTGCCAGGCTGGCAGGAGAGCATCTCTTGTTAAAAAGCACCATTAACAAATGTGCAGGCAGATAGAGAGCTGCTGCTATTGGTCAGCGTTGCTTTGTAAAAGAGATGCCAGATTGTAGTCTGGGACCCCAGAGGGTCCGAGATTCAGTTGTTCCAAGGCCTAGAGCCTTTTCTTTGCCAGGCAGGAGGCTGAAATGGAAAAACTAAAAGAGAGGAAGTAAACAGGACCCTAGCCCTATGTCGTTAAGAGTCTAGAGGGGGAAATGGATGCGAGAAAGAAATGGGAAGGCAGGTAGCAGAAAAATCACCGTCTAAGGCTGTGAAAGACCTACGTGGGGTGCTGTTTCGTGCTGTTTCAAGGGAGGGGTGGGTAATGGGGTTGCCTTTGCAGGACCTGGTCAAGGAAATGATAGTTCACCACAGGTCAACCATGGGTGACCGCAAAGACCTTGTTTAGGAAACTCAGCAGGTATTTGGTATTTTTATTTAACATTTGAGAGTGTGCAAGATTTCCTTTTTCTATCTCTCATTTGTTCTCAAGTGGTCTTTTCTTACACTTGAGAACAAATGTAACAAATGTGGGATCTTGTGTAAGGCAAATGTGGAAGAGTTTGCAAATTCACTCACAATGAAAGCCTGTCCCCTGAAAGCCATCAGGAATGTGGAGCTAAGAATTCCAGTACTGGGGGCCACAGGGATAGTAGAGTGGGTAGGGCATTTGCCTTGCATGTGACCAACCTGGTTTGATCAAGTAATTCCAGAGTGCAGAGCCAGGTATAACCCCTGAGTATTTTGGTGTGTGGCCTAAAAAAGGAATCACAGTGCTGAAGAGATTGTTCTGGGGGTCACCGCAGTGGTCCTGGGCTTCGTAGTACAAGAATGACCATGCAAGGCTGGAGCTTAACATACTCCAGGGGGGCCCAGCAATGCCAGAGATTCTGCTTGGCAAGACAAATTCCTTCTGACAGCTCTATCTGCACTACCTTCCTGGTCCCCTATTATTTTAAAGGATTTTTTAATAAATAAATAGTAATATTAGTACCCCCAAAGGTGAACATAGTTATAACCCACAGAGTCCTTTGGGACTGGAGGTATAACCGTTCAGTCTCTTGAAAGCAAACAAAGCAATGCTGGAATGAATGAGCGCAAATCACAGAAGTCCAGAAAGTACTCCGCTAATGAGTAATACCGTGCTCCCTTTGTGGGGATGTGGGACTAAAAACCACTGACAGCAACTCTCCCCCCATTCTGCAGTGAAAAGTTAGAAATCAGGCTCCACGGGACAGAGACATAGCACAGGGGTAAGGCACTGACTTTGCATGCAGTCAGCTCCTGTCTGATCCCTGGCACCACATATGGTTCTCTGAGAACTGTCAGGAACGAACCCTAAGCACAAAGTCAGGAGTAAACCACGAGCACTGCT
The DNA here is from genome assembly GCF_027595985.1 of Sorex araneus. Taxonomy (NCBI): domain Eukaryota; kingdom Metazoa; phylum Chordata; class Mammalia; order Eulipotyphla; family Soricidae; genus Sorex; species Sorex araneus. The sequence goes on along the minus strand of NC_073304.1, from coordinate 161,685,221 downwards.
GTTAAGTGGCACCAAAACAAAAAGTAAAAATGAAAACAGAATAAACAAAGAAATCACAGCATCAGTACGGGTTCCTCTGTTGAGCACTCGGAAGGAGAGTATGTTCTGATCTCCTCACAGTGATGGCTACTGGATATTCTTGGGACTCCCTGGCTCAGAGCTACAGCCACCCCCTGTCTCTGTCTCTTCTCCTGGGCTCCTTTTCCTACATGTCTATACCTCTGCATCCAAATTACTCTCTTCTAGTACGGAGCCCAGCCACCCCAATTCCAGTCTGACCCCATCTTAAGAACCTCTTTAAAGACCTATTTGCAGTCGAGGTCATGCAAAGGGGGAGATGGGGAGATCAGCATATATTTTAGAAGGCTACAATTCAACCTATGGCAATACTCATTAGTCTGTTCACTTTTCAACCATTAACCCTTAACCAATCATCAGTTCTTCATTCATGCCCCTTGCCCCCCCCCTTACTCACACCAAACTCAGTCCAAGCAAATGCTGTCAGCTCACCCTTCATCTTACCTTTGTGTTCTGAATATTGCCTGAATAACTTCCCCAGCCCTGGAGAACTGCATATCTAGCAGTAAACAGATGAAATGTTCTTGTCTGACCTATGAATGAGGACAGGGGAGCTACCATGCCCCCCCACTCCAAAATGGGCGTGGAAGCGCATATCCACCTGAGCAGTCCTGAAACACAGTCACCCCGATGGTGATTTCTCTTCTGTCTTCCTCTTTCTGGAGACTTGGCATTCTACCGCACCGCACGTTGTGAATAAAGTGTCCTTTTCTAATACAGTGCTGTGTTTGGGTAGATAAAAGGAGGACAAAATGCTGAAAATAACATATAATTTGCTCTTAACAAATGGCAGAAGGCTAATGGAGAATGTTATATGATGGAAAGATTAATTACAGTGGGAGCCAACACAGGCAGGATCCAACTGTAATCTCTCATAACGGAAAATGTCATGAGCACATCTGGGTGTTTTTGCTTGTCCTTAATAGTAGCGTGAAATAATGACAGTGAGGGAAATACTGAAAGTTGTCCCAAAGTTTGATTTATAGTCAGTCATCTTCCATGTGGCAGCCGCTTATGAGGAAGCTGCAGAAGCGAGAAATCTGGCAGGTTTTGCCCTTGAGGTTAAGATATTAAATAAAAATGGAAACCAATCTATCTTCACACAGGAGCTTGGTACTTAAGGTTGAATGTTTGAGAGATAATCTTAGAAAATGTTTCTTTTTAAAAAGTGATTTTACTAGAGCAATTAAAATTGTAGAAAGCAGTATCATCTTTCTAAAGTTCTATCAGAGCTCTGTTCTCGTCTCCTTTGCTCTCTGGAACTGGATAAAACTATATATAGCAGTCCCTGGTATATGCTCCCTCTATATATAGATCCGTAAAAAGAACGTTCACTGTGTGTGAACAGAGGTCACACTGCTTTAAGACACAAGAACACTGAGTCTGAAAGCCTTGAAACTACAAAATTCCTGGAATAGTTCATAAAGTTAACCCTGGAAGAGAGAAGCAGAGGTAATCTTGGTGAGTTGCGCATTTATTTTCCTTTCCATTCCACAAATATTTACGGAGCATCCATCATAGGCAGACATCTATGTCCAGTGCTGCAGGCTTAAAAACAGCAAAACGTTTCTCACCTCTAAGATCTTATAATGAGAGAAATCTATGATTCTCAGCATTGTTGACTAAATAACACTTATGAAGAGTCCTCCTGGCATAATACAAGCAATACCTGTGGCTGCATCATGACAAGCCTTGAAACATCGTATTGACCTCCAAGAAAGTAAGAGTCTTTATAGAGAAGGGTTCAGATCACAGCAAGATTTTTAAGGGAGAAGTGTGGGCTACACGAAGGAAAATGCTAAAACAAGAAGTATAGATTTTTGATAAAGACAAGAATGAAAACAGAAGATGAATTACTTTCAGGGTTTTGTGGTTAGTTGGTTGGTTGGTTGCTTGCTTGCTTGCTGGTCTTTGGTGGTGCCGGGGATCAAACCCAGGCATGCAAGTTTCCGTGGGTTTTTAACATGCAGTCTAAGAGAATCTAAAAAATCCACGAGTGTGGATGGGGGGGTCATTATTTCCAAATATATAACTAAATTTTCTTTCATTATAACATGGATTGCAGTTTGAGCAATAACAGTGCCTTTACCTCATAGAAATCAGTTACTCTGCTGCTGATTGACCATGATCCGGAGGCCAGCTAGACTACTTTTGGTCCCAGCAACTGCTTGCAGCCATGTCTCTAGACTGTGAACTAAGCCATTGCCGAGGAGGGGAAAGATCCTTCTTTCTAGGGTTTTTTTTCCCCTTTTCAGGGAGAAGCGGCGTGGCATCCACCATATTATGAGGACTATTAAACAGGTACGAACTTGGTGACATGGGAAGGAGAAAAAAAAAAGAACTTATGAACTTGAAACAGCGGGATGCGTGGGTAGTCTCGGGCCGGGGGCAATACCAGCATGCGCTCCACTGAGATTCGACCCGAGTGGCCACACTTTTGTGCGGCCACTCTGCTACTGACCAACCACAATCCAGAGGCCAGCTAGACTACTTTTGGTCCCAGCAACTGCTTGCAGCCATGCCTCTAGACTGTGAACTAAGCCATTGCCCCATGCTGCCCCAGGAAGGAAAATGATGCAATTTCTAACATAAATCTCCCTGGACTTAATTACTAACATACTAAAATACAGAAATCCTAAACCGCGCAGCCGCTATCTCGACTTCATATCTCATCATTCTCAGTAGTGGAAAACTAATTATAAAATGCTTCCTTGTCAGTAGGGCTGTTTTTTTTGGGGGGAAACTCCAACAACAATAGTGAGTTTTGTGTTGAAATATGGAATGTAATCAAAGTAAAGAGAAAATGAAGTAAAATTTATCAACTATGCAGGCAGGGGTGGGGGGTAGGGGGTGGGATGGGAGGTATACTGAGGTTTTTGGTGGTGGAATATGGGCACTGGTGAAAGGACGGATGTTCGAGCATTGTATAACTGAGACATAAGCCTGAGAACTTTGTAACTTTCCACATGGTGATTCAATAAAATAAATAAAGAAAAAGAAATAAGTTACTTCACATCACATCAGTGTTGTGTTTATACAACATAACAACAAAAAGTTACTGTGGAACCAAGCTAACAAAAATTGTCCCTGGTCTTTATGACAAAAATTATAAAACTTTATTAAAAATCACTGGAAAATGTTTCTAATATATATACAGAGGAAAGAATATTTAGTATCATAAGGTTTTATAATCCTAAAGTTATTTATAGCTACAGTGTAGCACCAATCAACATGCTAATGGTTTGTTTTATTTTTGTTCATTCTCTTTCACTTTGTTTTGTGCATATAATGATTCAAATAAAATTTATATAGAAACAAAAGTCTAAAACAAAAGCCCTGAGGAAAAAGAAAGAGAAAAACTCTCAATATGGAATACCAAAATTTACCATAAAGTTAAGAGTAATGAAGCCAGTGTGGTACAGAACAGACAGACCAACCAGTGGACAAAGAGAAGCTCAGAAGAGTTACACAGATATCTCAACAAATGAAAGTGTGGCCCTGAAAAGTAATGGGAAGAGAGAGACTATTTAAGAAATGGTACTAGAGGCCAGAGATATTGTGCAAAGGTCAAGGTGCTTGCCTTGACTGCAACTGACTTGGTTTGACCCCTCACACCACATATGGTGCCCTGAGCAGTGCCAGGAATGACCCCTGAACACAGAGTCAATAGTGGTCTTAACCCCACCAGGTGGTGACCTCTAAAAAATAAAGAAAAAAAGACAATAAATAAAATCTGCTACGATTGCAAATTTTCACCCACGTAGAAGAAACAAATTTTCACCCATGTAGAAGACACAAACTCCTCTTCATGAAAGAAATTCAGTTTCAGGTAGATAATAAGCATAACTATAAAACGCAATAAAACTCCAATAAAACTCCAATACCCTCAGCAGTAAACAGAGAATGTGCTTGTGAACTTTGGTAAGACGTAAAAATCACAAAGAAAATAACTGTTGTATTTCATTATGACAAATACATTTTTGTTAAGCAAAAAAAATGCTATTTAAAAATTTACACAGTAGCAAACAAGGAAAAGAAGTGTACAAAAAATGCATGAGGCAAAGAATTCATATCTAGAATCCACAATAAGCTCAGACAAATCAAAAACAAAGTCATAAACCAATGGAAAATAGACTAAAGTCTTTTCAGTCATGTTCGGATTGAAGGGAAAAAAAGAATCATAAGTATAAGAATGAGCTGTCAAAACCTTATCAATAGTCAAGGAAATACAAGTTTTACTGGCAATAAAATACAATTTCACCCCATAAGAAGTGCAAATATGAGACTCTAACAGTATCAGTTTGCGATGAGAATGCAAATCATCACACATTGATGGGTGAGATTAGAACTGAATCCAATCTCCCTGAAAAGCAATTGTAAGCATTATCTTTCAATCTGGAAATGTGCAGCCTCAATGACCCACAATTTCACTTTTAACCCTCCATCCTAGGGGCTGGAGTGATAGATCAACGGGTAAGGCATTTGCCTTGCATGCGGCCAACCCAGGTTCGATTTCCAGCATCCCATATGGTTCCCTGAGCACCGCCAGGGAGCCTGAGAGCAGAGCCAGAAGTAGCTCCTGTGCATCCCCAGTTTGACCCAAAAAGCAAACAAAACAAAACAAAACAAAACCCTTCATCCTAGAAACGAATACACAGGTGCACTATTGGAACAGTCCTGTGTAGAAAACAATTCAAGGGCCAGAGTAATAGTACAGTGGTCAGGGCACTTGCCTTGACTGCTGCCAATCTGGATTTGATCTCCAGCATTCCATATGGTCTCCTGAGCACTGCCAGGAGAGTGCAGAGTCAAGAGTAATCCTAGAGCATTGCCAGGTGTGACCCAAAAACAAAAAGAAGAAAAGAAAAAGAAAGAGAAGAGAAGGGAAGGGAAAAGAACTCAGACACAAAATGCAAAGGAATGGGCAAACTGTGGCAAATTAACCCTGCAAACAGACTGTACAGCGATGACTCAAAAAAAAAAACAGGGACTCAAACAAACTACAGGTGCCCACATGGTTATGGAGAAATACCAAAACAAAACATAAAAATAGATGATACCATCTGTATAAATAGAAAGATGTAAAGAATGACACATAAGAATGATGCAAAATGACATGGAAGTTCAGAGAAAGTGTCATTTGAACTGCACCATAGAAAGAGAGAGGACGTGGTATTGGTATGAAATTCAGTCATAGAAAACAGTGCAAACAAGAGTACAAGATATAACACCCCCTCACACACACTTCCTCAGGGAAGAATAAATTGAAAAGAAATGTGGCATGTGATGGGAAGACATGAGGCCAGAGACATGATTAGAGATAAAGGATTAGGGTAAGGGTTAGGCAGGGGAGCTAACCAAGGAATACACAAAGAGGATGTCCATTATGCATACCCTAAAGTTGGGCTTCTTCACTTCCTCTACTAGCCTGAGAGAAAGGCAACAAGGACAAGCATTGCCAGAAACACTTCAGATTCATTACTTGTCTGATTCTGAATTAAATTTAGGTCCTTGCAAGTTGAGAAACCTCTACTTTTCCAATTTTATTTTGTAATCAGCAAAGAACCATAGTTTAAGAAACTAGGCATAAATATCTCCCCATTTGTGTCTCCCCTTGAAAAGTGTGTTGTGGGCTGGAGTGATAGCACAGCGGGTAGGGCGTTTGCCTTGCACGCGGCTGACCCGGGTTCGAATCCCAGCATCCCATATGGTCCCCTGAGCACCGCCAGGGGTAATTCCTGAGTGCATGAGCCAGGAATGACCCCTGTGCATCGCCAGGTGTGACCCAAAAAGCAAAAGAAAAAAAAAGAAAAGTGTGTTGTCTTGTGAACCACACCATTCCACCTTTTTCTCCCCAGTCCCTGATCTCTGCTCCTCTTTACCAAAACACTCATATTCCCACCAGCTAAAAATATCAGCAACCGAGGCTACATTATGAGAACAAGCACCCTTTCAAAGCAGAGTGTGGGGGCTGGGGGGGAACATCACCAAGGATCATGCAGAAAAAGCCTATATTAGCCCAAAGCATTCAGCAAACCCCTAAATTCATAAATGCAGAGAGGATCCTTGCGCATGCCCAAAACAGACCTTTTGGGCTCTTCCACATACCCAATTTGGGATACAGCTCAATAAGTAAACAGTGGGCTTCTGTCCATCCTCACTTACCACATACTTATGGTGCATTTAGAGCCCACAGGAGTCGGGTCTTTGTGCAGCTGTGCCTCCAGTCTTATTACATGGGGCAGTTTTCAATGGTATTAGCTAAGTATTGTTAGACATGGTCCAGAAGTGATTAGCTACTTATTTTCATTTTGCAATATAGCCATTCAGTGTTAACTCGAGCACTAATGCTTTTTAATCCAAATGGGGAACTGTATTGAGTAAAATACTCTTAATTGTCTTAGAAGTAGTTTGCTTTTGAAAGTCATGTTTGAGGTAGGTGCACACACACACACAAAATCATTGGCAAAATATCAACTTTTAAAAAGTACTCTCTTTTCAAGAGACACACAAACAAATCTTGGAACTGAGCAGCTCTTGGCAGAAATGCCTCCGGACTTTGCATTAGGCCACTTCGCCAGGCCACCCAAGATGGGAGCAGGTGCTGTCCCTCCACTTGTTCCCCAGGAAGCCTGGCGGCTGCCACCTTCCAAATTTCATTGGAAAATCCAGGTATGGGTCAGCAGTGATGATACATACCAGGCCTCATGGGATAGGGGAGGAGCCTTCTCCTCCCCCACCCCGACAGGACCCTGAGCTGCCACCCATGAACGGCCCCCGGTTATTGATTAAACTCCTTAACAATGGCCACGATCCCAGAGACACATAAGAGAATCTCGGAACCAAACAGCTCTTGCTAGAAATTATCCAGACCTAATTATTAAAATTTTAGAATTCCAAGATCATGTGGCCATAAGAGCAGCCATGCGACATCATATGCTATTCATAACCAGAAATAGAAAACTATTTGTCTAATGTTGCCTGTTCAGCAGGTCTGAGTATTGGGGGGAAATTCCAAATAACAACAGTGGGACTGGTGTCAAAATATTGAATCTGATCAAAGCAGAGAGAGAGGAAATTATCTGTCACACAGGCAGGGGTATGGGTGGGATAGGGGGTAAACTGGGGGGATGGTGGTAGAAAATGTGCACTGGTGAAGAGATGGGTGTTTGATCATTGTACAACTGGGACTCAAACATGAAAGCTTTGAAACTATTCTCACGGTGATTCAATGAATAAATTTTAAAAAACAAAGGAAATTTTAAAAATTACTCTCTTCCTTTTCTCTTCAAACTAACATTACTATGTTTAGATAAGAATGGAAAAAAAACTGTTCCTGCAAATTATGATTTGAAAGAGTCTGTAAGACCAGAAAATTAAAAAGTAACGAAGGCCCTTATCTTTCTTTGCCATGTCCTTGTTTGTTTTTTATCAAGATGATCAAACAGCAAGTTGAGCTCATCTAATCATAAATATATATGGAGGTTTTTATTCACAGGAAATGTAATGTTATTGATCTGTGATCAAAGGTAATAAAAAAGATGGCCTCTTTTGGGTACTTAGGAGTCACCCAGTGGTACTCCTTTCTCAGTGCTCACAGATCATTCCTGGCAGTGCTTTGCGAACCATACAGTATGCCAGCGATCAGTTTGAACCAGACCATCTGCATCAAAGTAAGTCCCCAACCCACTATACTTTCTCTCTGGCCCTAATAATGATGACTTTAACCAATACAGTTCTGGTTTTTTCCCTGAATAAAAAGTATTCTTGTGGTACAAGCACTTTTTAGAAGCTTTTAAATTCAATTATATACATTTGGTAATGCTCCCCCCAGTTTTATGAGTTAAACTGACAACAGCACTGTATTAGTTTAAGATATACAGCATAATTACTTGGTATATGTATTTATTATGATTATCACCATCAGTTTACATACATCACCTCAAGGAGTTATAATTTTTTCATGTATTTAGAACTTCCAATGTCTACTTCTCTTAAAATTTTAAAATATACAAAACAATTTTGTTAATCATAGTCACCAGGCTGTATATTACATTCCCAGAACTTATTTATCATATACCTGGAAATTCAAACCTTTGGAGCATCTTCACCCATTTTCCTTACTCTCATCTCTGATAAATACCAATTTGTTCTATGTTTCTATAAGTTTGGGGTATTTTTTTAGATTCTATATATATATATGTGATACTATACAATAATTTATTTCACTTAGAATAGCCTCTGTGCACACATGCATACTCTGGGTTGATAATCTCTTAACTCTAAAAGCATCTCGCTGGGGGTATTGTGCCACCAGCAGGTCAACCTATATCTATGAGGTGAGTGCATCAGCAGCCTGGTGATGCCTTCAGGCTTCCTGATACCCCAAAATTGCTGCTGTGCCTTTGGCTAGATCTCAGCAACTTGGGACCAAGTTTATTAAATGGTCACATTTAATTTTGGGAGCCACATCCACAAACCACCTCTGGCTCAACTATACAAGCTCATTTACTGGCCTTATTTCAGAGGTCCATAAATAAATCTTGAAAGAGATCAAAAGCCACAGTTAATCTCAGACCTGCGCATGGCTGAACAGACCGAGGTAAATCAAAGGGGGGGTGGGTTGGCCTGGTGCCCACCCAAGCAGGGCCCCCGGCAGTTGCTTGCTTTCACAATCCAAAATCATTGTCATATACCCAGCCTAATTCCACGTCTCAGGATGGACCTCACCAAGATATAATTTGCTAAAAATTCTGGTGTGCGAGTTCTGGTATGTGACTGGAATCTGGCATGTTCTGGAATTCTGGTATGTGACTGAAATCTCTAGGCTTTCTCAGAGTTGGGATGTGCTACCTCCCCACCACTTCCCAATACTCATGGAAGCACTGGCAGTCACCTCCATGAACCAGCTCCAGCATCTCCATGTAAGCTCTACTACTGGTCTTGCTTCAGAGATCCATAAATGAATAGCGAAAGAGACAAAAAGCTGCAATTATATCTGAGACCTATGCATGGCTGAACAGATTGATGTAAATTGGAGGGGGCATATTAGCCTGGTGCCCACCCAAGCAGAGCCCCCGGTAGCCACTTGCTTCCACAATCCAAAATCGCTGCCATACCTCCGACCTGACTCTACTGTCTCAGGATGGATCTCACTGAGACATAATCTGCTGAAAATTCTGTTATGCAGGTTTTGCGGCTAAAATCTCCAGGCTTTCTGGGGGTCAGGATGGGCTACCTCCCCCCTATTCCCTGTACTTCTGGAAGCCTCAGCAGTCATATCCACAGCCGAAAGTTGCTACCCAATTGAAAAGCTCCTCTAGTCTTACCATCCCAATAAAAATACCAAATGCCCTGAACAAACACCATGACCTCTTGGCACCTGTGTTGCAAATCATAATGCACAAAAAGGAAAAGGAGAGAGCAAGAAGGAAAGTGTCTCCCATAGAGGGAGGCTGGGAGTGGAGGGTGGAGGCTTGGGGGAATGGTAGTAGGGAAACATTGGTGGTAGGTAATGTACACTGGTGGAGGGATGGGTGCTGGATCACTGTATGACTGAAGCCCAATTATGAACAGCTTTGTAATGGTCTATCTTACAGATATCCAATAAAAAAAATTGTTTTTAAAGTAAAGTGGAGTTCATGCCCAGTTCAATCAGCTTAATTAATGGCTGAATAACTAGCAGCACTCCTACAGTTAAAAAACAATCTACAACTTTTACTTATTTTAATTTTATATTTTCAATTTTATATTTGAAATCATATCATTTTATAACATCTTATTACTTGGGGGCAGCATATTCAGTATCAGATACTGAACCCAGTCCTCTTGATAGAGTATACACTCCAGCCCTAAAACTATCCCTCCAACCTATCATTTTACACAGTTTTTATAATCCATATTATATCTGTTGCTTCACTGTACATCTTTATATTATATGTATTTCTTGATTTATATCTTTGTATTACATACATCCGTTAGCTACTTGTAGCTTGAGTTCATTTTACAGCTTTTATCTTTTATTTTTTCATGCTTGCATTATTCGTGACTGGTCCACCATATCACTTTCCAGTGTGTGTTTTCTTGCAGTTAGTGCCAGTGCCATTTCCTTTCAGTTCAAAAAAGTATCTTCAACAGTGCTTACAAAGTCAGTTTAGCAGTGATGAGCACATTTAGCTTTTGCTTATCAGGGAAACTCTTAATCTCTTCTTCAGTTCTGAAGTTTAACCTTGCCAGATAAAGAATGATTGAAAGTTTTCTCCATTCAGCACTTGGAGTACCTCAAGCATTCTCTTTGTCCTCTAAACTTGTTTAAAATCTGCTGATAGCCTGTGGGATTTCCCTTGCATAAAATAGACTCTTGCTGCTTTAACTTTTGCCATTTTAATTATAAACGGTCTCTGTTGGATCTCTTTGGCCTCCTTTAATTTAGGGTCTGAGACTTTTGTACCTGGTTTTGTTTTCTGCTCTATATTGGGGAAGTTTTCAGCCATTATTTTATCAAATAATTTTTTTCTGGCTCTTCCTTATCTCCCAGAGATTCCTATAATGTGAATACTGTTCCTCTTTTTATTGTCCCAGGTATCTTAATGGTTTCTTTTTGGATTTTTTAATTCTTTTTCATCACTTTGCTATCCTTTCTAAATGAGTTTTACTGGTCTATTTTCGGGCTCACCTAATACCCCTTTGCCTCATTTAGTTTGCAAGATTATGTTTTTCAGTTGTAATGTTACATCCTTCAATCCTGTAATTTCTGTTTTGGTCTTTCTTAAATTCCCTACATCTTCCCCCATTAACTCAAGACCCAGCGATACCACTTCTTGATATCTATCCCCAAAGCACAAAGACACTAATTCAAAAGAATATATGCACACCTATATTAATCACAGCATTCATTACAATCCCTAAGATATGGAAATAACCCAAATGTCCAACTACAGATGAATGGGATCAAGATGTTGTGGAATATATATATATATATATATATATGTATATATAAAATGGAACATTATGCAGCTCTAAGAAAGAAAAAAATTACATGTAATTTTCCATGACATACATGGAACTACAAGATATTATGCTGAGTGATGAAAGGGATATATCTGATAGGGAATGATCTCTCCTATATGGGAGTTAAAGATATAAGCAATGAAGGAACAAAGTGTCAAAGGCAGCCCAACAGAAGAACTGATTTACACACATGAGTTAGTGGGGGTAGGTGAAAAGAAAGAGTGTTCAGGCCCTTGGGGGAGGGTGCTATGTACACTGGTGATGAGTGTGGTGTTAGAATTATGTGCATGGGAACCCATCATTTATAATATTATAAATCACAGAACCTCAATCAATGATAAAACTTTAAATTTTTTTCCTAGTTCTTCTCTTGGTACCAGTAAGCATCTTTATAATCATCACTTTCAATTCTTCATTAGGCTGTTTAAGTCTGTTTCTTTATGGTCAGTTTGGGGGTTTTGTCTTGCTCTTTCACTTGGGACATTTCCTCTGTTTCTTCATTAACCTGATTCTTGGTACTTACTCTGTGTATTAGTCAATGCTTCTCTACCACCTCTCCTGGTCTTGTAGAAAGGACCTGGTATGAGTGCTGTTTCATTGAGTTCAGGAGCTCAGTTTCCCACTACACCTAATACTGGCACTCCAGGGCCATCTACTACATGAGCTGTGCCCAATATACATTTAAATGCTTTCATATTACCCAAGGAACTGAGTTCTAATTCAGATAAGGCCCCCATTAACTCAAGAGTTCATAAATGGAGATGAAAACTGCAAATTGAATAAGGGCTTGGGGTAACAGATATAACTAATATATCAGACCACAATGGAAATTAAACTGCCTGGGAGCCACAGTCAGACCAAGCCCTGAGCTCAGAAGACTGTTATAGCCAAAAAAGGGTGTTAAAGTGAAAGTATGAGAAAAAACAATAACAACAACAACAAACCCTAGGGCATAAACACACTTGTATTATCAGTCCAGAAAGCTAGCTTTCTTTTTTCTTTCCTTCCTTCCTTCCTTCCTTCCTTCCTTCCTTCCTTCCTTCCTTCCTTCCTTCCTTCCTTCCTTCCTTCCTTCCTTCCTTCCTTCCTTCCTTCCTTCTTTCCTTTCTTTTTTCTTTCTTTTTTCTTTCTTTCTCTCTCTCTTTCTCTCTTTCTTTCTTTCTTTTTCTGATTTACCGAAGGTTTAAATTCTGGTCCTGTGATATTCTACCTCCTATCAGTTCCTCTCCACCTTATACTAAAGGTGGAGATCTAAAAATTAATCAGAAAGTTGGGCCAGAGTGATAGTACAAGCAGTAAGGCACTTGCCTTGGATTTGACTGAGTTGGTTGTATTCCAAGCATTGAACATTGGCCCCCAAGACTTTGAATAAAGGGTTAGCCCTGATCACCTCTGGGTGTATGTACAAAAAAAATGACTGATGATGTACAGAACAGTAAACTAGACAAACGGTGAAGCAAATATGTGTGAAACAGCACTCAACATAATGCATGCCCTTTAACTTCAGTGTTCTAAACATCTGAACAGCCTACTATGGAACCTAGTTCATTAGCAATTACTGGGGTTATTTTGGAAATCAATTTACAAAAAGATGTTGTGGGCACTACTATGCTTACAATAATGAAAATTCAAAGGGAAACAGTTGATATAAAAAAAATTTTAAGTAGTAGCCAGAGTTATAGTATAGTGGGTAGATCATTTGCCTTGCATGCAGCTGACCGGGGTTCAATCATATGGTCCCCTGAGCACTACCAGGAGTAATTCTTGAATGCAGGGCCAAAGTAACTCCTGAGCATAGCGAGGTATTGCCCCCCCAAAGGAATCAATCAACCCCAATCAATAAAAAGTATACTTAAAGTGTTTTAAATTAAGTCAGGGGTATCTGGTCCTCAGTGACAACCCAAAGCAGGAGCACCTGAACACAGGATCCCTCTCCATCTGTTCTCTCTGTGCCACTGTGTGAGGAAGTGTAGAGAAAGCACGGTTATCAACTTCCCCAGTGCTGTGCATATTAAAGTTTCAGTCCCCAGGGACTGTGATGCCATTTAAAAATACACAGAGAGAAAGTGATTGCTCAGCTTCTCATCTGCACAATGCGGGGAATAATGCACACCTTCCTTGCAGGAGCATAAAGGTCAGAGATAATGTACAAAGCGGTGCAATGCCAGATATATGCCAACCACTGAATTATGCAAACAGGGAGTAGCTCTCTCATAACCTCTAAGAGCAAATGCTCATTTGGCACAATGTATGTTTTCAGGACATGTTCTCTTTCTAGTAACACATTTCCTTGTGAAAAGTCTCTTTTCCCATCCTTTATGCCCAAGATACAATATAAATCCCAGTTAGGTTTAACTACAGAGAAGTGAGGGCCAGGGAAAGGCACTGCTTTTACACTGACTTTTCCCACAGGTTTACTTATTTTATCTGAAATCATGCCACCAACGAGCTAAAATCTCAACAGTATTTGCCTTGCACATGGGAAACCTGGGTTCAATCCCTGACACTGCAAAAATAACAAGAATAGTAATAATCATAGTAATACTAAAAGCAAAAAGAAGTGAGCTAAGAAAAGACTGGGTAGCTACACTAATAGCTTGAAATGCATATACGTATCACTGTCATCCCATTGTTTGTCGATTTACTCGAGCGGGCACCAATAACGTCTCTGTTACACTCACCCCTGAGATTTTAGCAGCCTCTCCTTACTTGTCTTTCCCAACGATTGGAGGGGCTTTCAGGGTCAGGGGAATGATCTATTGTTACTATTTTTGGCATATCGAATATGTCAAGGGTAGCTTGTCAGGCTCTGCTGTGCGGGCGAGATACTCTGGTAGCTTGCCAGGCTCTCCAAGAGGTATGTATATATCTGTTACTGTATTTTAGATATGAATACACCACGGAGAGCTTGCCACACTTTCCCAAGTGGGCAATAGACTATCGGTAGCTTGTCAGGTTCTCCAAGAGGGAGAACTAGGCTATTAGATGTCACTTCCGGGAGTTTGGTTTTAGTCTCTAGATGTTGGCCGTTGATGGGATTACACGGCACCAGGGGAGAGTGGCCCTGAGCATGTCCATGGCTGGGTTCTGGAGGTCCTCAACTGTTGAGGCTCTGCTGGGGGGGGCAGGGGGAGGGAAACACAACCTGTCCCCTCGGAGGGGCCTCGGTGAAGACACCCAGGAGTGGGATAAGAGACCGCATTGCTCTCTTCCAGGAGCTTGGTTTTATAGTCTCTGGATGTTGGCTATTATGTATACATATGTATACATAAATAATAACATATATAAGTAACATGTATATGCCTACAATTTTATATACATAATTAACCATCGTATTTTCTACTTTTTTAATATCCCTTTTGGCCTCTAGCCAACATGATCTGATCCCCAACACCACATGACCTGGAGAACTGAGCACTGCCAAGTGGCCCTGGTGGTCCCTAGCATCATAGGGTCCGAGCAGCCCTGCATCCTCTGACTTGCACTGAACCACTGACCGAGCTGGCTCAGTGTCCCTAGGAGTGGCCACTGGACCCTCTGAGTACCTGAGAGATAAAAAAAAAATGTTTTAAAGGATACCACTCAGGTTATTCAAGGGGCTAGAGTACAGCAGAAGCCCTAAGTTCAATCCCCACCACTTCATGGTCTCCTGAGCACCACCAGAAATGGCCCTTGAGCATATCAGCTCTGACCCAAAAACTTTTTACAAAAGACATGCTCAGGCACCTCCTCATTCAGCAAGCCTGCCTTGTTCAGATTTCTGTCACGGCCCATCACAGAAAGTGGTGAAAGTGGCTGAGTGCTTAATGGAAAAAGAGGTTGATGGGAGCAGTTTCTTGCTGAGACCCAACACCGTAGTTTCCTTTTTCTGAATTCTAACCTACTTCAGACATCCAGGATCACCTCTACTCAGCATTGAAGGCCGATGAATCAGGCACGTCTGTGCTAGGCCATTGAGGCTGTGGAAATGTCTAGTTCTAGATAGAGAGCAAAGAAAGGTGGATGTGAGAATGCACAGCAGAGGGAGGCTGCATGGCATGTACAGGAAAGCAGGCAGAGAAATGGCACAGCAGGACCCAGTGGGAAGCAGCTAAATCCACACAAACATGCATATGACGCTGTCCCAAACCGTGGCTTCTTGTCTCAGGGTTTAGTAACCTGCCACTGGGCCCAGGCTTCTTGGGTTTATAGTTATCCCCAACAATTACTTTTTTAAAAATTTTTCATTGAGTCACCATGTGGAAAGTTACAAAGTTTTCAGGTTTAAATCTCAGTTATACAATGCTCGAATACCCAACAATTATTAATAATGATAATCAATTCCATTAAAAATAGGAAGAGTGGGTTTAGGAAGTAGGCACGGGGCAGTTTCTACACCCAAGGCCATCCTCACTTCCAACAACCACATTCCCAGTCCATCCTAAGGTCTCGCTGTTATGAATGAACTAGAGATACACGAGGTGGTAAGCAATGCTTGATGCTAAGACAGAAGGGGACATCAGATGACTCAGCAGTAGGAAGCAAGAAGCAAGTCTAGCCAAGCCAGGTTAGGTGTCCCTGAGCATAGCCCTGATCCTCTGCCAATGAAGAAGCAAAACCTGTAATGGCACGGACAGCGCTAGGGGAAAAAAGTGCAGGCTACGTCTCCAATCTCAAGATCTCTGTTTCTGGTGCTCCTCTACACTGTATCACTATATCACTGTCATCCCGATGTTTGTTGATTTACTCAAGTGAGCACCAGTAATGTCTCTATTCCTCCCAGCCCTGAGGTTTTAGCAGCCTTTCCTTACTTGTCTTTCCCAATGATTGGAGGCTCTTTCAGGGTCAGGGGAATGAGATCTATTGTTACTGTTTTTGGCATATCTAATACGTCACAGGTAACTTGCCAGGCTCTGCCCGTGTAGGCGGGATACTCTCAGTAGCTTGCTGGGCTCTCCGAGAGGTGTATATATATAGATATAGGTAGATATAGATATATCATATAAAGTAATATATATTACTTATATGTAATATAATATAAATTAGTTTTGTATATAATATACAGATTACTCTATAATTTGTTGCCTACTGTCTGAACTCCATCAAATATGGTGTGGTAATTATGTAAAATGGGTAGGTTGTGTTTTATAATGTGTCACGTGGCCTGGAGCCTGGCGGCAGTTGGGTAGTGGAGGTTGGCTGCCGGGACAGGGTCCCTTGGGGCAGGAAGGGTTCTCAGCTGCCCCCCTCTGGGGCACCCTGAATGAAAACAGCCTGGCACAGAGTCCGGCTCTTCTACAACAGCTTAACAAATTAGTTTGCTCCTGCTCACTCATTACAGAATTTGGCTGGTGTCCAGTATTACTGGTCTGAGACTATGGGTCTCATGGAGCTCATTCCATCGAGGGTCTGTGGTCTTCCATAGCCAATGAGCAGCTCCAGGAGGCAACACCAGCTGGAATTTCCATTCTGGTCATGGTTGCCATGGGGATCATCTTATGCTTCATTGTTGGAACCAACTATAAAACTTGGCTAATGGCCCGTGGCCTTGACTCTCAGGAGATAAGAAGCCTTTGCAATCTGAGCCCTGGTGTCTAAAATTCCTCTCCTTCCTAGGAGCTTAGGTATCAGTGAGGAATGGCAATAAACACTGGAGGAATATGCTCAGTTCCATTAGAAATAAGGTTCTTTGGGCTCTAGGGTCACCCAGTGGCAGATCAAGTGTGAGGCTGGTGAAATTACACTTCCCTCAACACCACCCCACAAGCTTGTGTCAGAGTCCAGCAGCTCTGCTGATCCCCAAACCAACTGTGTAATCTCTGGCACATGAACACCAGGAAATTCAAGTGTGCCAACCCAAGCAAGCAGGCAACCAAACACATGTGTATGAGCACCGAAAGGAAATGCATGCAAGCACTACAGCTACAATATGCGAGCTCCAGCAAGCACCCCAATTAAAAACAAGTGTGCAACTTTGGTGGTGATAAAATGAGGTAACAACATATCAAAACCCTAACTACTAATCAACAAATGGAAGAAGAGTGGAAGTAAAGGCAGATCAGGCCAGAAGGACACCGGTGAAGGATAATGAACACTAATGGCAGTGGGGTGCAGTAATGCTGTATACCAATACGACAAACTTAAACACTATTGTAACCTTATCACATAAACCATAATGTGAAAAGGTGTGTGGACATAGCAACCAAATGTGTGACACCTTTGCAGAATTCTTCACATTGCAGAAATGAGAACAACAAAGAGAAGGGAAAGAGGAAAGGTGAAAATACAAATGAGATGAGGTTTCTATTGGCCCTTACTTTTGCCACTGGAGCTTGGATATTTCCTCTAAATTAGGAAAATGAGAGGCACCAGCGTCTGAAGGGGTAAAAGCACTGGGAAAGGGGCAAAGGTACTTGATACTGCAATCTATCCAGCCACCAGCTCTCCCTGGGAATGGATACAATTCACTAAGCCTCTTCTCATTAATAAATTCGCCTGGCCCCCTAAATGGGACAAAATTCCATCAGATGACATTCAGATTGTGTGTTCTGTATGCAACATACCAAATAACTTCTCCCTCACCTGAATGACAATAAGAAGAGATAGGGCAGAAAGGCATGCTGATATAAAACCTGGTCCAGCTTATGGGGCGAGAGGTTCAAATTCAGAAACCCAAAGTGAAGACAGAGTTGGGGTCAGGCTAGCAGGCAGGGAGCCGGGGCCCACAGAACAGACCCAGAAACTCAACGAGCAGTGGGAATCATGACCGAAGCAGACCAGACCTGCACGGCACATCCTGGAGGCTTAGCATGTCTGTTCCGGTCAAGCAACCATGAGTCAAGTCAACATGAGATGGGAACAAACGGAGAAGCAAAGCAAATCCAACAAAGTCTCAAGACACACAACGAGGCTGTTCTGTATGTGAAGGAAAAGTCTACATAGGAATTGTCAGTTTCTTTCCTGACTGGGTTTGCAGTGTCTAAATGAACATGGGCAGGGAAAACCATTCCTGGATCAGTGCTGACCCTGTGAGATCATACGAACAGGAGCTGCTGGCAGGCCGGTGCTTGGCATAGGGTATGGCCTGCCCTCCAGGGGTGAGGAGTGCTCTTCTGAGTGTCTGGACTGTGCCTCTCTTCATAAGCCCTCTTGCCTCTGGACTCCATGTGTCATTCTAAGTGCTACTGCTCAAAGTGCTACTGCTCAAAGTTCAGGATTTCAACAAACATTTACTGAGGCCCTGCTACAGGCCAAATAACACCCTGTTATTTGGAACACAGTGAATGCCTCTTAAAGTCTAGATAGGGCTGGAGCAATAGTACAGTGGGTAGGTCATTTGCCTTGCACGCAGCCGACCCAGGTTCGATTCCCAGAATCCCATATGGTCCCCTGAGCACCGCTAGGAATAATGAGTGCAGAGCCAGGAGTAACCTCTGAGCATAGCCAGGTGTGACCCAAAAAGCAATCATTCTCCTCCTCCTCCTCCTCCTCCTCCTCCTCCTCCTCCTCCTCCTCCTCCTCCTCCTCCTCCTCCTCCTCCTCCTCCTCCTCCTCTTCCTCCTCCTCCTCCTCCTCCTCCTCATCATCATCATCATCATCATCATCATAAAAGTCCAGATAACCTGCGCGGAGTTTTCCTTGTTAAACTAGACAACCTCGGGAGCTTTATGGAGACTCCTCAGAAGCATTCCCCAGGCCTCGTTCACTCTCCATACAGTGGAAAACAGAACTGGGATCGGGTCCCTGTTCTCCCTGCCCAGCTTCCATTTGTGCCATGTATGTCCCTTGGGCCAGGAGGCATCTTTACCCCTGAGTCTGAGGTTCTGCTACAAACCTGGGCAACCTAGCAGCACACATGGCAAGCGAAGGGCTCCCGACTTGACCTGTTCCTAATTCCCCCGGGCTCCTGATTTAGCCCAGCTCCTGACTCAGCCCTGCTCTCAGTTCAGCCGGGCTCCCAGGGCCACTTCTGTACCTAGCAGCTGCCAGCCAGCCCGTCTCCCAACCACAGGAACTGAAACATCTGCCCAAGACCCCCTGGAAATTGCTACCCCGAGCTTCACAGACCTGAATACTTGGAGGCTGGAAACCCCGGCAGAGGGCCAGAGCAGCGGCCCAGTGAAAAATGAGCTCTGGAGTCACTGCCCCCATCTCCAGAGCTGCCCTGTGCTGGGGGTGATTTGTAATGCTTCTGCCTGACAAGCCCTCATCTCCGGGAACAAGTTATGAAGACGGAAATCAATCTTCCCATATAACAGGGAGAGAGAAATCTGCTCGTAAAAATGAAGGGAGAAAAAAAACCCAAAACACCTCATTCTAGAATCCTTTCTGCTACATAAATGGATTCCCGAGTAATAC
Organism: Sorex araneus; assembly: GCF_027595985.1. NCBI lineage: Eukaryota > Metazoa > Chordata > Mammalia > Eulipotyphla > Soricidae > Sorex > Sorex araneus. The sequence continues at coordinate 161,665,796 of NC_073304.1, read as the reverse complement.
GGCTGCCTCCATATTTCTCCTGCTTGCCTGCCATTTGCTGAGCAGAGCGTGGAGAGAGGACAGTCCAGCTGGGCCTGCGGTTCTCCCTGTCTCAGTCACAGGGGACAGATGCCATCAGGGAGCCAATCCTCTGCCATCTCAACTCAGGGCTCTACCACCAGTCCTGAGCACGTATCTGCACTAGGTCGTGTTTGTTTGCCTCATGAGACTGGTAGTGAAGAACCTCACAGAATCTGCCAAAAACACACCCCGTAACTCACTGGGCATTATTCCTCCCCAAGACGGGGCCTCCAGTGTACAGGGAGATACTTTCATCTTTCACCTCGGGCAGAGAGAGTGGCCCAGGAGACTGCTGAGGAACATGCTTGCCTTGCATGTTCAGTGTCGAGCTCGGTGCTCAAAACTTGCCTGCTCCCCCAAGCACCTCTGGGTGTGGCCCTTGGAGACCCCTTGTGGCCTGCAGCACTGGACCAGCTGACGTGGTTGGTCAAGTATCGGCAGGAGTGACCTCTGGCACCTCCCTCCCACACCCAGCCAATGACCTCACAAATAAACTGTAAGGCAGCAATACACTGAGGTTTAATTTAAGCCCCAGAGCAAGATGAATTCTGCTTCTCAGACCTTTTGACACTAGAGAATAATGTCGCCGCAAGACATGCTGCAATCTACAGCGGAAATCCTCTGAGAACCCACTAGAGCACTAATCGGACCAACGTCAGGCAGAGATGAGTCAGCGCTAAGGCAGAGGAGCACTATAAAGTGGCAAGGAGAAAGGAGGGAGAGGAAGGTGTGGAGAGGGGACTAGGAAGATGCTCTGTGGAGAAAAACCCGAAGTGGGGTCCACAGAGCAAGCCTGCAGACACCCTTTCAGTCTTTGTTTACACAGACCATCAGAGTCCTCACACCCTCCCATTTTCTGGAGGGTTCCAGAAACCTTGCAGAAGCTTCTGGAATAATGAGCCACACTATGAGAAAAAGGACTGGTGTCCAAAACAGAGTTGCCTCCCTCCTTCTCTACCCAATTTAGCTCTGGCCCAGTGACAGGGACTGAGACAGATAAGGAAGCCGCACGTGCTCCCCGGGGCCTCTGGGTCTTGGCATGTCTCAAAGCTTCTCTCCTGAGAAAAATCAGTCCATGGCCAGCCAGGGCTGGAACAACATCCTGGGGGTCAGTAATTGTGTGAAAACCCAGAGAGCTGGACTGGGGGATGTCAGGGCAGCTGGGTCCACCCCGGGAATAGGCCTGCAGCACCCAGTCCAGGAAGTGCTCTGATCCCAGCAGGGAGGGCCCTGGCAACGGGGACCCACTTCAAACTCTGGCTGAAGAGAGGGAGGCAGCAGAGACTGGAATAATGTGAGTGACCTTCTGGGAAAAACTGAAACATCAAGAGCCATGTGAGAACCTCTGGGCACAGATGAGCACTTGGAACTCAGAACGACCGAAAGGCCCCAAACCTAGCCTAAATAACTTAAATCTAAGATGGCAAACGTCCTGTTAGTCTGGGGAGGCAGCTCAGTGAAAGTCAGGCAAAGGATAAGTCTTTTGTTGCTAAAAACAACAGCAACAACTGTGCAACAAACACCTGTCAGAGCCCTGAGCCAGGACCCTTCAGATCTGCATCTAATTCGCCAGCTTCCCAGAATCCAGCTGGAGTCCGTGGGGAGTGCAGCCTCTCCCTTCACTTCCCTCACATGGGGCTCCCGGGCATACTGAGGAGGCTGAACCCAAGGCCGCTTCAGTCCAAAGCAGCTGGGATTCAGCCAGATCTAAAGAGAGGAAGAGGGGGTTCAGGCACACCCTGCTTTCCTGCGAGCACTTACGGATGACGGCTCTGGGTGGCAATTAATGCTTAAGCAAACGGCCAGGTCCGGAGGCCTTTGCAGGAAGGCCTTATGAAAGGGTGCTGGGAAGAACTCAAGGTCCTTCTCTCCTATTTGAGAGCTGTGCATTTCAAAGTTACTCCTCATAGTTGATAAATATTGGGGGCAAGGGGGGCCTCCCAAGTGGTGCTTAAGAGTGCCAGGGGCCCCACTGGCACAGCGGGTTCAAGGAGAAGGATAAGTTCCAGGATGCAGTGATGCTCTGCCCTGTCTGTGTGTGTGTTTGTGTGTGTGTGTTTGTGTGTGTGTGTGTGTGTGTGTGTGCGCACACACGCACATGCTGGGGGGAGGGGGGCAGTGTTCCTAGCCCACCCTAGCCATGTGTACATGGTCACATCAGGGGATCAAGTCCAAAATAACATTATCTGAGAAGAATGAAAATGACTAAATGAGAATAATGAAGGGGGGAAAAGTTCTCCCTGGGCTCACTCAGGACTGCAGTAAGTGTCGTCTCAGTGGAGAGACTGGGCCTCCAGGCTCTGCCAGAGAAGGCTGGACACAAATGCAGTCAGACCCAGCTTCAAAGGCCTGCAGAGTGAACTGCAAAGGACAGCAGCTCCTGACCTGCGCAGCCTGCAGGCTCCAAGGTCACAGGCAGCAGGCTGAGTTCAAGCTGCCTTGGAGAAGCAACATGAGCTTTGGACCTCGTTCCTTTCGCTCTGAGCTTATTCCTCTCTTTTGCGATCGCATCAATGCCCCTAACCGAAGGCAAGAGTGATGAATCCACCGGACAAAGAGAAGTCCTTTCCCACGGCACTTGCTGGGATCCGAGTGGAGGTGGCACCCCTGAAACTCCTCACCAGCCAAAATGGTGGAAATGCAGAACGACCGGGCCAGAGGGAGCTCAGAGGGCTGAGCACATTACTCTGCAGGAGAAAACCTGGGGTTTGTTCCCTAGCACCACATGGTCCCCCAAACACAGAGCTAAATGTAGTCCCTGGCATTACAGGCTGTGCCTCCCACCTGCCAAGCACACCGCAGTGACCATTTCTGTAAACGGAAAATGTCGTGGATGCTCCCAATTCCAAAACTTACCTCCCAAGTGATAACAAATAGCTCTGGGAACCGGACATAGTGCTCTGGGCAGTGAGGGCAGGAAGGCAGGAACAGGGCCCTGCGGGGATGCAGCAGTGAGGCCTGTGGCCTGTGTCATTTCACTGACCAGGATGGGAAGGCTAAGAGGTGGCAAATTGGGGCACTGGGCTGTGGGAAGTATAGAAGGTAGGGTAAAGGAGAGCCAGGAGGAGGGTCCCTTACTAGCATCTCATTGTCGTCTGGATCCACCAACACCTTCAGGTCCATGGCCGAAGTCAAGTCCACATCTGCCATCGCTGAGGAGGCCACGGAGCGTGGTTAGAATTCCACAGGAGCCTGACTGCTATACCTCATGCACTTGGGGATCCTCTAGGTCTTCAGAGGCTCTAAATCCTCCAGATAACCTACCCGAAACCTCTGCCTTTCCAACCTGCAGCCATTGGCACTGGGGAGAAGCTCACACAAATGCTTCCAGTTCAGTTCCACCAAATCACTGGCCAGGGAAGTCTCTGTGCTATACATTCTTGGGTACAGTGCAGCCTCTTCCCAGGGCCACTGCTGCAGCTCGGCTCAGTTCTGGTTCACTGCAAACCCCAAGCCCTCCAACTCTGGCTCGGTCAATTTCCACAATTGCCTTCACTAAAATCACCAGGTCCCCAAGTGTGGTTGCTGGTGTCTCAGAGTGGGTTAAGGTGCTTTAGTGGCTATTCCCAAAGATGAAGGCTAGAAATGCCCCCAAGCATCACCAGGCATTGTCCCAAAACAAGAGCAACAGAGCTGAGGTTGTTGACCTGAGATCTGCTGGATCATCGCTAGCTGCTCTGGGGCACAGTTTTCTCTAAGGCAGTGACTGGCCACTTCCATGTTGTAGCCTTTCCAGATCTCTCAGCAAGAGTCCTTGGAGATGCCCTCTGTTGATTACAAGCAAAGGCGTCACAAAAGCTTCCTTGCAACTCCTGGATCCTGGCCACAGGGTTCAGAATTCTGGAGGCTCAACACCATATGAGTTTTCAGGGAAGGAGTTTGGACGGGCCCTTCGCTAGCTGCCGGGGTGCTGCCGCCTCTCTAATTAAAGGCAGCACCAAAACAAATGCAGAATTTTTTGCTATTTGACTCTTGTAGTAAAATTGTTGGATCTCTTTTGGTGAGTAATCATGCTTTTTTCAAAAAGCTGGGGGCACCTGTATAGAGAAGGCAGATGGGTGCTGGGTAATGAGCAGAAAGACTTTTGCCTGAGAAAGCCTGGGGTGACCTGGTTCTCCGCAGGCTAGTTCTATGAGTACACACGTCATCACACTTACTGATGCATCCATTGGTCTGCAAAGCAGATAATCTCTGCGATGCCCTCTGTTAATAGGGGAATCCAGATTCAAAGGTAGAATAGAAGAATAATGCTACAGCTCAGGTTAGAGAAAAGCACTTATCTTGGAGTACACCAGAACTGCTGGGCAGGGTTCAATCTGTGATCATTCCAGGAGCTGAAGATTCTGGATCACACAGAACTCTCTTATTCTCAAAGATCATTGAATAGGGGAAGTGGGAGAGAATGAAAAAGATTAACCCTCTCCAAAATAATAACAGCACGTTTCAGATAGGAGAGCATCCTCCCTAGACAAGACAAACCTGAAACTACTGAGCACTTTGATCTTTGATCTCCCTGGCTGATCCAGGTCCTAATCTATGATGGAGCCCCTGGAAGCTCTATACAGGCAACAGATAATCAAGAAAGGGTTATTCTGGGGAAGGCATAAGTGATCACCAACTTCAGCAAGCTGTGACCTCCCATTCACCACCCAAAGAATGCTTGTGCTCACACACACACACACACACACACACACACACACACACACACACGCGGGCATGCACGCTTCTACACACATTGTGTCTGGGCAGAGGTCCATGCTGTTTCTAGCATTATGTCCTGTTCCCGCTCCATCAATCACACTGAATGCTGTCTAAAGCAGTAGAGCATCCATCACTCAGTGTCCAAGAGCCACAGGCATGAATAGGTGAGCAAGCAGGGCAGAAGGGGCAAGAGCTTACCATCCAAATTGCCCAGCCCTGGGGCTGGAGTGGTAGTACAGCGGGTAGGGTCCTTGCTTTGCACATGGTCGACCCAGGTTTAATTCCCAGCATCCCATATGGTCAATCCCATATGGTCCCCCGAGCACCACCAGGAGTAATTCCTGAGTGCAGAGCCAGGAGTAACCCCTGAGCATCGCTGGGTGTGACACCAAAAAAGAAAAAAAACTGCCCAGCCATCAAGAATGAAGGCCTGGGTTCAATCCCCAGCATTCCATATGGTCCCCCAAGCCCCACCAGGAGTGATCACTTGCTAACAGAGACCCAGGAATAAACCCTGAGCACAGCCAGATGTGTAGGGAAAAGAAAGAAAGAAAGAAAGAAAGAAAGAAAGAAAGAAAGAAAGAAAGAAAGAAAGAAAGAAAGAAAGAAAGAAAGAAAGAAAGAAAGAAAGAAAGGAAGGAAGGAAGGAAGAAAGAAAGAAAGAAAGAAAGATATGTTGTCGTGAAGTTGCACAATATTGGGGTGCTTCAAAAAAGAAGAAAGATGGTAGAGGGAAGTTGACACTGGTGGTAGAATTGGTGTTTAAATATTATATGCCTAGGAGAGGGGAGGAGGAGGGGAGGAGGACGGCGGGGTGGCGGAGACCCTACGCCGCCCTCCCCTGCCAGCTCAGCGCACCCTGCCCCTGCACACTCTCAGCGCGCTACTCACGGCCGGGAAAGTGAGGGCAGCCCTTGGGTGACAGCGCTGTGGGGCCAGTCCCAGGTATGCTGCATGCCCGCTCGCCTCGCCCGCTGCCGCGATGGCCTCCACTGCCACCTGCACCCGCTTCACGGACAAAGTACCAGCTGTTTGAGGAGCTCGGAAAGGGGGCATTCTCAGTGGTCAGAAGACATATGAAAATCCCTGCTGGACAAGAATATGCTGCCAAAATTATCAACACCAAAAAGCTTTCTGCTAGGAATCATCAGAAATTGGAAAGGGAGGCTAGAATCTGCTGTCTTTTGAAGCACCCCAATATTGTGCAACTTCACGACAACATATCAGAAGAGGGTTTCCATTACTTGGTATTTGACTTGGTTCAGCACATCATTTGGTAAAGGCCATTAGAAGAAAAAAGTTTATGTGAAAACAAAATATAGTTATCTACTACAGTAATCTGTCTCTAGCAATATTGGTCTGTGTTAAGACATCTCTGAATGCCAAGTACAGGAACTGGAGAGAGAATGTTTGCATTTAGTAAATTGAAACGGGTTGTGCCAAGCAGTTGAACCTCTGCTTCTCTATTGAAGAGCCCAGAGTCTATGCAGTTACTCCTCAGTGTTTAAAGTTTAAGAGGAGAGTCTCGGGCCGGGGGCGATACCGGCGCGTGTTCCACCGAGATTCAACCTGAGTGGCCACACTTTTGTGCGGCCGCTCTGCTGCTTATCGACCTCGATCCAGTGGCCAGCTAGACTACTTTTGGTCCCAGCAACTGCTTGCAGCCATGCCTCTAGACTGTGAACTAAGTCATTGCCCCATGCTGCCCCAGGAAGGAAAATGATGCGATTTCTAACATAAATCTCCCTGGACTTAATTACTAAAATACTAAAATACAGAAATCCTAAACCGCACGGCTGCTATCTTGACTTCACATCTCGTCATTCTCAGCAATGGAAAACTAATTATCAAATGCTTCCTTGTCAGTAGGGCTGTTTTTTGGGGGGGAAACTCCAACAACAATAGTGAGTTTTGTGTTGAAATATGGAATGTAATCAAAGTAAAGATAAAATGAAGTGAACTTTATCAGCTACGCAGGCAGGGGTGGGGGAGTGGGGGGGTGGGAAGTATATTGGGGTTTTTGGTGGTGGAATATGGGCACTGGTGAAGGGACGGGTGTTGTATAATTGAGACATAAGCCTGAGAACTTTGTAACTTTCCACATGGTGATTCACTAAAATAAATAATTTTTTAAAAAAATTAAAAATTAAAAAATTAAAATATATTATATGCCTAAAACTATCAATAACTTTGTGAATTATAGGTCTTTAATAAAAAATAATAAAATTTTTTAAAAGAAAAGAAGAAGGAACATTTAACATATAGCATGGTGCCACAAACTTAGAGACTATCTCCTGTATCTTGAACCTCTCCACACCCAAATGCACAGGAACACTTACCACATTAATCAGTGAAAATACCACCCTAGGGCTACTTCAGAATATTTTCTAAAATATAATAAAATATCTTTTGTAATACTCCACCGAAGGACACTTCTTGCCACTCATCTTTGGTGACTGCTTCTCAGGGGCTCTCCAAGATCAAGAGGAAATCAGCTTCTTCCAAAGCCTAGGCCGTTCTATGCTTCCCAGATACAACCCTGGCACTCAGCACCCTCACATGCCCCTACCATGCCTCTGTCTGGCTAATTGCTACCTAGTCTTAAATCTTAATATAGATTAATATAAATGTCTTCTCCTCCAGGAAGTCTTCTGTAATTCCCCAAGCTTAGGGACACCTTCTCTGTAGATCTTTACTAATCTTCACTCTACCTTGCTCTACTTATCGTTTCAACTCGCCTATCTTCTTTCCTGTTAACTATGAGTTCCTGGAGAACAGAGGCTTTGGGTCCAGCACATCACACTATTGGCAGAGAGAAGTGCTGAATGAGTGAATCTCAACCGTTCATGGTCGCAATAAAGAACCACTCAGGTCTAAAGCACAAGCCAATAAAGCCGTGAGACCAAAGCAGAAGTTTCTAGCATAAAAACTGGGCACTCCCCCTGGAGTCTACAGTGAACTAGTTATGGTACTGAGCCAGGAATTGGTGCTGCTGAATGTGCAATGCCCAGGGCAGAGAAATGAGTAACAAGGTCAGGCAAAATGCTGCTTGGGAGAAGACAGAAGGGGCAACTCCTCAACACAGCAGCACCAATGTACATCCATGTAAGCCAAATATCAGCAAGTAAGGAGAATGTTAGCAACTTATTCCACAGAAAGACACGTAATTGGGCCAGGAAATGACAAAAACTAGTTTTGAACTTGGACCTGCCAATGCCAGAGTCCATACTGTTTTCTTGGCCTCACTGCCTTTCAACCTTCCAGAGACTTGGACGTTTGTTTTCACATTCTGATGAGCAAGGTGTGGGGAAGTTGAGCGGTCCTGAAGTTGTGGAGGGAGGGAATCCTCAATACGCAGATGATCTAAAAGCCATTGTGGCCTGCACTGGCCTCACGCTGATGTAGATCTTGTTTTGAAAAAAGTGTAAGACACAGGAATACAGTTCAGAGAAGCAAACACAGAGGACAAAGAGTAGAGGAGAATCACAGAGGCTCCTTGCATCGATCATGGATGAAACAAGTCACATTGCACACCCAATCACCCACAGAAAATGTAAATGTATTCCCCCCAAAATAACAGGGCCATCTTATTACCAACAGGGACGTGAGTCATTGCTGAGCCACCCAACTACCAGCAGGCAGCCCGCCACTTCCAAAGGCTAAGGTGCTGAGAGTAAAGAGAGAAATGGGGAGGAAGCAAAAATGCATCCAATTCTCAGTCAAATGAAAATGCTACGGGCTCAAGGCCAAAGAATATTCTTGGCCTGATGGTGTTCACTACCCTAAATTTAGCCAACTGTAAGCTTTTTAAAGAAGCATCTTATTCAACCTTTTGCAAGCCAGAGATTTACCTCCAATGCACAGCTTGCCTCCCGCTGAAGCTGGAACACGCTGTCCTTGGCTTTGTCATCCGTGGAAGAGGCAATGCCAACGGGAGCTCTGCTGCTGCCGCCTAGCTCTCTGCCTGTCGCAGAGCCACTGGATGGGGTGGTTTAAGGGCACTGCCCAAAGGTTGCCCGCCCCCCAGGAACCAGACCTCCACCCCTAATCATTAGCTCATCTTCGTTGTTATCCTTAAGAGATATTTTCCTGTGTTCTGTCTGCCTCACACCAGCTCCAGAAACAATCTTGTAAGATGAAAAAACGTTAGCGGGATTTGCATGCCCATTAACATAACTGAGGTCTGTGCAGATTATTACTGCTCGCCTCAAAGAGGCAACTTGGAAGGTTGAAAAAGCATGAAGCCTCTGTGTCTGCCTCAGCCTCAGTCATCCAAGAGAGCTTCAGTTGTCTCATATGAAAAATAGCAAGCATTATCTACCTTGGTTCATTAAATCGAAATTAGTATTATTTTAAGGCAGCTACTTATTCCACTTTGTGACTTTTTAGAGCCAGAAAAGAACTTAGTGACAAATACAATAGAAATGAGGGTCAGAAAAACTGGTCCACGGTAGAAAGCTTGCAAAAAAGGGGGTTGGGGAGAGTGAAGTTAGGACAGAGAAGGGACCACTATGATGTTGATAGTTGGAAATGATCACTCTGGACAAGAACTGAGTGCTGAAAGGAGGTAAAGAGATATACAGGATACCCTTTTAGTAACAGTACTGCAAACCACACTGCCTAAAAGGGAGAGGGGAGAGAGAGAGACAGAGAGAGACAGCCAGAGAGAGACAGAAAAACAGAGAGAGAGAGAGAGAGAGAGGTGTCTGCCATAGAGGCAGGATGGAGGTAGCGGGGGAGGGACACTGGGGACATTGATGGTGGAAAATGTGCACTGGTTAAGAGACAGGAACATTATATGACTGAAACCCAATCATGCATGGGTTTGGGGCACTTGGGTTTATAATATGTGACTTCCAGACTTCAACAGATGAAGAAAAGATTCTAAGGACCAGAACTAATAAGAAAGATGGCTGGTGTCAGTCACATGTAGACATGATCCACCCTAAGGAATAGTTGGCAGCCATGTTCTCCAAAAAATAAACAAATAGAAAGAACAATGGAGCAAACAGAAAAATGGACAATCTCTCTCACACACATAGATATGCAAGTGTACACACAGACACAAAGACACACTTTCAGGACATTTCAGACCACTGGAGCTGGGAATAATATCCCAAGAGCTTTCAAATTCCTAAGGGGGGGGGGAAATGACTTCCAACCGAGAATTCAACATCTATGCAAACAATGACCAAGATAAAGGCATTTTCAGGAAAGGAAGACAAGGGATTGGGGGTTAGGAAGAGCTGCTGGTTTAAATATTTAGATTTCATTCCCTGGCATGGAATCTGCTGAAGGGGCTGGAGCAATAGCACAGCAGGTAGGGCATTTGCCTTGCACACAGCCAACCCGGGTTTGAGTCCTCTGTCCCTCTCGAAGAGTCCGGCAAGCTACCAAGAGTATCCTGCCCACACGGCAGAGCCTGGCAAGCTCCCCATGGCGTATTCGATATGCCAAAAACAGTAACAGCAAGTCTCACAACGGAGACATTACTGGTGCCCGCTTGAGCAAATCGATGAACAACAGGACGACAGCGCTGAGCATTATGTGCAGTGCTACTATAGCACTCAATCCCAGAATTTACACTGTCGTTTTTATAATTTGTCTCCTCAATTTTATAGCCTATATTTGATGAGTCACTATTATCTTATATTACTGATCAAACATTTCTAAGGCTGGAGAGAGAGCACAATTGATGCAGCCAATCCCATTTATCTCCAGCACTACATTTGGTCCCCTGAGCACAGATCCAGGAGTGATCCCTGAGCAGATCCAGGGGTTAGCCCTGAGCACTGCCAGGTGTGGCCCCAAACCCAATATAAATATATATATATGAATATGTATATATATACATTATTAAACTTTAGTTTTAGAAAGCCAAAGAGATAGTACAGGGGTGAAGACACATGACATACATGCAGATGACCCTATTTTGATCCCTAGCACCTACAGACATCACTGGGTTCTGCCCTGGTGGTACTGAGCACTATCAGGCCCAGCACTGAATCCCTGGCCCATGTGGTCGAGAATCCCTGGGAGAGGTCCACACCGCCCCACACCCCCAAGATTTGCTTAGGAAGCTCTACCCCTACCCCAACAAAAAAAATTTTCAAGTTGTGAACATATTTGTAATAGTGACCTGAATGTCTTGGTTGGCTAAATTCATCATTGAGACCCCCTGAAGGCAATTTCTACTGGCCCTTTCCTGTAGATGGATCACAATATCCTGCCTCTTTACATATCTCTAAAGCTTTGTTGAAATGGTACATTTAAGGTCATACACTGTAACAACTACATATTGGTGCCTCCCTTCCCTTGAGAAGTGCTGTAGTTTGTCTAATCATTTGCTAATTTTCATAGGGGTCACTCCTGATAATGCTCAGTCTGGCCCTTGGGTGGTTAGGGAGCACTGAGCCAGAGAGTATCAGAACTGGCACATGCTAAGCACATGCTCTACAATTTGATCTGTCTCTCCATCCCCCATTTGCTTATATTTTGCTCTCCAGTTTCTACTTTCTATCTATCTTCCCAGAACACCTGACTGTTTGATAGAGAGCCTCTATTTGCTTGTTTGTTGTATGTGTGCACAGGCACACGCGCACACACACACACACACACACACACACACACACTTCATTCATCATTTATGCCTTTTCTCCAGCTTCTCTATCTAATTTTGGACTAGGGACTTCAGAGTGGCCCTCTGATATAGCACCTTCCCCCGCCATACCCAACTCTAGATTTCTTCCTTGGCTCCAGCAGGCACTTCTCCCACATGCACTGCTCGTATAGTCTAGTATTTTTCATCTGGTCTTTTTGCTCTGCTATCCATCACCTTTTGTTTTCCCCACTGACCATGTTCCAAAGCCCAAAACAACTTTACTACCACATCTCATTTTGTAATCACCACTGATTATATGCCAAATGCTTTTGCAAAAACGTGGGGTGTGACCATTTTAAGAACATTTTTAAAAATTGTGCCAGTATTACTTAAGAACTCGGTGTAATTGACAGGAGTGACTGCTGAGTGCAAAGCCAGGAGTAGTCCCTGAGCACTGGTAGCCCTAAGCCAGGTGTGACAATTTTGTGGCAATCATGACTACATGATAATAATCAATTTGCACTAGTATTGGTGAATGCCCTTTACATATTATACCTGACATGCAGGAGAATGTCTAGAAGAGCACCCCCCCCCCAAACAAAAAGATATTTAGTAGATAAGTGACATTAAAATAAGCCAAAGTTTCTGGAGAAGAAGGGAATCAGATGGAGCTACTATCTGAAGAGCAATAAGGCTTATGTGGGAGAGTATTTTCTTTCGCTGATCATTGTATCCCAGAGCTTGAAACAGTTCTCATCAAGAGCTATGGAACAAATGGATGTGTGCATGAGAAGTAGGCTCGGTACAGGTTCAATGATAGAAATTGATTCTGTGTATTCTACCCAGCCATGACTCCTCAGGATCCCTGTTACAGTCACATGATGTCCTCTACAATTTCTAAAACATCATCTCTGCAATCTTCTCACCTAGGGGTAAGGTATTCATTTGTTCTTTCACCAGTGTCTACCCCCAGTTCAATTTTTTTTAATATTAGACTTTGATTCTTAAAATAATTCAAAACATAATCTAGATTAAACATAATCTAGGTTTCAAATTTTTCAAATATTAGAAAAATTTTAAAATAATTAAATATTAGACTTTGATTCTTAAAATGAATTTTAAACATAATCTAGATTTCAAAATTACCTAACTAAACTTTTCAAAAATTTAGTGTACTGGGGCCGGAGCGATAGCACAGCGGGTAGAGCATTTGCCTTGCACGCGGCCGACCCGGGTTCTATCCCCGGCATCCCATATGGTCCCCTAAGCACCGCCAGGAGTAACCCTTGAGCATCTGAGCATCGCTGGGTGTGACCCAAAAAGCAAAAAAGAAAAAAACTTAGTGTACAACTAAATTAATTATTGATCCTAAGTCAATCTGTTTTGTAAGACAGCAATAAAGGTGGTTGACATCTGAGAAACTGCCTAATAAACAAAAAGCTCTTCACTTGTATCAATTTCAACTATTGAAAAATCTTTAAAGAACTCCATTTCAGCTCATCATTATTTAAAATTTTTAGTCCAGCAAACCATAATAAAATTAGTCCTGCTTTACTCTTAAGTATAAAGTTCAGACTATAATTAACTTTTAAATATGAATATTGTACATTGACATTAAATGGATAAATTATTGTGGTCTGCTATGAATAAAACTCTAAAGCTAGAAAGCTCCCATGTCAAAGATTTTTGTTTTTTGTTTTTTGCTTCAAACTCTACTCAGATCATGCAATAGCTTTAACTTTGCTCAGCACACGAGGCAGACCTGCGCCAACTTGACTATCCATTTGTCCCACTTAAGACATCATGATGTAGTCTGCCTATCAAAAGGTGAAGTGGAGGGCCCCTAAGTGGTGGCAGTCTCCCTTAATCTGTTAGTGTCATAAGAAGATAACATGGGTGTTGCTCGAAATGGTTTTTAGTCAAGTATCTGTCTTGCTCTAATTATTAGTTCCAAAGGGCACAAGATTACTAATTTTATACACACTTTCCCTAAGAACCAGCCCTAAACTTTCCTCCTGAGGTTAGTGGGCATTTCTCTACTTGGCATTTCTCTGAATTTGTGGGGCTTTTGTGATTTTTTTCATCCAAGAGCAAACTCTTAGCTAAGAAGGGATAGCAAATGCACCACTGGAATGAAAGCTAATATACTGCTGCCAGTTTCACAGATTTTAAATTTCTGACCACTAGTGTAAGTAACTTCCATTCCTTTCCCAAAAGAGTAACAAAAATTGATTTATTTTAGCCTGGTCTGACGGGAGAGCAGAGTGCATCTCTTTAATAGGTCATATTATCATAATTTAAATTAATGTTCTTCCATGGGTTTTAATATGACCATTTTTATCCCTTATGATCTTTGCAGTAACTTTAAAAAGGCTGAGATTCAGGATTTAGGGATCCCTGAGGAAAAGAGGTGCTGAGTTTGATTAATTTTGTGTCATGGTTTTTGGGTGTCTGACATTTTTCAATTTTATTTTAACCCAGAAAGGTATCAGGATTACAGATGTTGCCACCTCTCATCAGAAACACTAGGTCCTGAGATCCCTTTGGGGCTTTGGAGAAACTTTAAATGAAAGGCACAAAATTAATAATAAGCAATTTTCACTACCAGTGCTTTTTAACCACTGGCACATAAAGCTGATACACTGTGGTAATGTAAGTGATTCTGGGCACAAGAATGTGAGCACAGTGGTAACCTGGCAACATTTCTCAGTCACCTCTTCCCCAAACCTTACCCTAATCTAATTGCTGGATTCAAATTTTATAGCTATGGAATTGAAGGCTATCAATAGTGGTCTATCTAGTTGGCTCAAAATACAAAGATCAAAGAGTAATAGAAGAAATCAATAGGTCAGGCTGGAGCAATAGCATGGCAGGTAGGGCATTTGCCTTGCACATGGCCAACCTCGGTTCAATTCTCAGCATCCCATATGGTACGCTGAGCACTGCCAGGAGTAATTCCTGAGTGCATGAGCCAGGAGTAACTTCCATGCATCCCTGAGTGTGACCCAAAAAGCAAAAAAAAGAAAAGAAAAAGAAATCAGTAGGTTAAAAGACCTACGAGGTGACCTAACATAGTCTTGTTCCTAAAACTTAACTCCACATACAATTCCCTAATAGCAGAAACTGATAAATTCCAGCTCAAAGAAACCATGGCTGGCATGCACAAGGCCCTGAATTCAAACCCTGGTTTTCTTTTTTTTTTTTAAATTTTTTAAATTTTATTGAATCACCATGAGATAGTTACCAGCTTTCATGTTTGGGTTACAATCTCAAAATGATCAAACACCCATCCCTCCACCAGTGAACATTCCCCACCACCGATATTCCGGGTATACCCCTCCTTTCTCACCCTCCCCCTGCCTCCATGGCAGACAATAGTCCCCATACTGTCTCTCTACTTTTGGGCATTATAGCTTGCAACACAGACACTGAGAGGTCATCATGTTTAAACCCTGGCTTTTCATGGCACCCAAGAGCCATTGGGTATAGGCATGGTGGCCCAAAAAACTTCTGGAGAAATCCCCCAACCCTCCAAAAATATCATTTAATTCCTTAGGAATATTCATTAGGTTAGCAACAATTAAACAATTACCAGTCAAAATGGTTTCATGAAGGCCACAGTCAGTGAAAAGGAGAACAGATCCCTGAGATCTTACATAATTACAGCATGACCTAAGCTAAAAACATCTCAGTCTTCCCTGAAACCCAGTGACATCAGCCACCCCAATTAGGAAAAAGCAGCTGACATGGGTCCAGACCCCAGACTGGAAAGAGAAAGGAAGTTGAAAACTTTAAAAGTACAAGAGCTTTACCTCTGAGGGGGCAAGCGTTGAAGGCAGATTGCTCCCAAGTGGCAGGCAACAAGATGAGATGTCTAACAAGGACAGAAAGAGAAGGAGCCATGCCAGAAACAGATCTATGTCAGCCAGTTGGCTTCTGGAGGGTAGACGTCAAAGGAATTTTAATCAAATTCTCAACTAATTGTATGGAGATGCTTAAGGAAACTGTCTTCCGGGAATGCTTCTATTCAGTTCTCATTTCCTGTCTTTGCTTCACTTTATTTTTCTTTCATTCCTTAAAGTTCTTCATACCCATCAGTCTCCTTCAATTTCCTGGACTAGCTCCCCTCTCCATAAATTGCAGTTCCCTAAATTTAATATCTGCCACATGGAGCGGGCGGGCTTAGATGGAGTATTCTATTATACCCACCCTATCTACTATATGTAATCCTGAAGACACCTAGTAAACACCTTGGACAATCCTTGTACTCCTAAATAGACCCTGCCAATGATACAAGGTGAATAAATTAAGTCTGGATCAGTGGTTTTCAACCTTTTTCTACCAGAACTGGTTCACACACCAGTTGTTGAAAACTATTGTCAAATTCCCCTTCAGTGTCTGTATGGAAATGCAGCCTTAAGAATCAAGAAATGGGAAGGAAAAGACATTTAACAGAGAAAAATGTTCCTTGAATATCAGCATCAAGTAAGACAGTAGTTTCCAATATTTCCCAGACATTTGCCTAGGGAAAATGTGCAGAGCCCTCGCTTCCAGAGATCAGGGTACAGACAGTTGGGCTGAAGTGGCCTCAGGGACCTACAATTTCACAGAGTTGGTCTTTCCCTTTTCACCTCCTCCCCCTGTTCACAGCTGCTTCTGAGACACAGCAAAGGCCAAGGTGATCTCAAACATGACTTTAAAAATACTGGCTAGCGGTTCAACTTCAGAATCAAGAAACCAGAGCTCCATATCCTAATTCCCAGTTCTTACCTGAATGTGAGCACATTAACCTAAGCATGGATCCCTTATCTGTAAAACACTGATAATAATAGAATCCTCAAAAGCCATTGGAGGACACATAAAAGAATACATATGAAATAGTGATCAATATCTGTCCTATACATAAGAATTTAATACATGTCATATATTATTATTATTATTATTATTATTACTATTATTATTGTGACACATTCTACGACAGTCTTTTACTAGTGAGGCCAAGAATTTTTTTTTTTGCTTTTTGGGTCACACCCAATGATGCACAGGGGTCACTCCTGGCTCTGCACTAAGGAATTACCCCTGGCAGTGCTCAGGGGACCATATGGGATGCTGGGAATCGAGCTCGGGTTGGTCGCGTGCAAGGCAAATGCCCTACCCACTGTGCTATCGCTCCAGCCCCAAAAATTTTAACTGCTTAATTCTTCTACAGCATTGTTCCCCAAGTTGCATTATGCATAACATTATCCCTATGAATTATTTTATGAATAAATGTCTGGTCAGGGCCCAGGAAGGGTAGGAGCATATGCCTGGCATATAGAGACCACAGGTTCCATTTCCAGCACTGCACAGTCTCCCAAGCACCAGTGGAATGGCCTTGGTGGCCCCTAAGATTGCTAGACATCTCTGAGAAGCACTGGCTAAGTATCACTGGCTATAATACTATCTCCCCTGAACACTGGAGTCCCACCTCCCCCACCAAGAAAAGTCTGTAGACAAATCTATTAGGAAAATATGTGTCTACTAAAGCCACTTACTTACAGATTCACAATGCACACAAAGGCTATGTGTCTGGGACAGAGGTCGGCGAGGCACAAGATGAAATTCCCCCATAGATAGTGGCTAGGGGAGAAGAGAATGATGGAGCATGACTGATGGCAGAGATGCCAGTTGAGGAAGCCACCCTATTGACGGCAGAGAGTGGAGAAGAGACTGTGGTCTGAGTCAGGGCAGAGAAGTGAGACATAATGAGACTGCAGAGCAAAGGGTGAAGGCCAGGGTAAGGAGAAAGTCAAGGGGAAACTCAAGTGTCTGGCCGAGGTGACAGCCTGGTGATGGTACAGGAATCCAGAGTTCTAGGGCCTAAGCCCGTCAACTTTCTCTAGGCTACAAGAGGCATGTGTTAACTGCCCAGGAAGGGGAGGTGAGACTTGGCCTTGGACCCTGCAGCAATCAATGTCTTGTCCGCTCTATGGACATTCCATGCCTTTCATCTTGACCAGAGCCCTATGAATGGGGACTTTGTAGTCCTAGAAATCTCTGAAATAAGACGGCACCTTTCATCACTGGGAAACCCACTCTGCTCAAGTTCAGGGTCCCGATGAGCCTCTCCGAGGACATGGTCCCCAGCGGGCTCCTTAGCAAATTCTGGGGCCTTTCTTCTCAGGGATTGAAGCAAACTCAAGAAATTCAGAATTCTCAACCGGAACAACAACAACCCAAAAAATTCATCCGATTTTATTTTTAGGGTCATTGGGTACAGACTAGCAGAACCAGGGGAGCCCCCGACAGAATTCCGAACAAAGCCAGTGAAGGAGAGCACCCTCTTCTCTCTAAGGTGCTCTCACTTCTAAGTCCTCCCTGCCCTGAGAGGAGAGGCTAAAGCCGGAGACACACACCTCTCACATCTCTTTCCTGCACCCTTCCAAAATAGCACGAAACTTGCTTGGCCAATGCTTTTCCATGTTAGTGTGGCTGGAAAGCTTGTTCAAGCGACCAAGTCTGGGATAATGCAGTGGCAGTGCACATGCTTAGCATGTGTGGGGTCCTGAGTTCAATGCTTGGTACTTCACAGCCCTCCCAACCCCAAAATACATCAAGTATAGTCCTGGTGGCCCCTGAGAACAGCAGCTCTAACTTCACTGCTAGGGTAAGCAGTGCTAGGGTGGCTCTGGGGTTCCCCCAGCACCACTGGAGGTGACCCCCATAAATTTTTTAAATAAGTAAAGTAGATTGCTAAAGGCCTCAGGGAGAGCTCAGTGGTAAAATGCCTCCCTTGTAAGCCCAAGGCTCTGAGTTCAGTGCCCCGCACCAACTGATGTGCCGGGTGTGACCAAGCCAGATGGCAATGCAGATTGGGATCCTCAGTGAACAAACAGTATGTGTTCCTGGTTCAGTGCAAGCAGGCAGGTAAGTGCTCTGCAGCTGAAGGGCGAGAGAGCTGGTCCAACCCTGCACAAGCACCACAGCCAAGGCAAAAAGGGAGGAGGGAAGGGAAAGGAGGGAAAAAACTTTATAATAAAAATCTCTTTATAAAAAAAAAAAAACAAAGGTGAGTCTTATTCCTGGGTCTGAGGAGGGAATGAGGAATTTGCATCTCTAATAAATTCCCAGGAAAGGCTTTTAATGCCAGATAGCACAGAACTCTACTACTTTGGAGAGCCAGCCTCCAACCCTGCACTAAACAGCAGTGTAAACAAAGGGAATTTTTCCTATCAAAAGAACTCAAGGATCTGAGTCAGCTTTTGAATAGGCTGTTTTCCTTACATATTAGGACACAGGGTGATATAAATCCTATCTGGTTATCCCTTGACTGGTTAGCAAGCACCTTGCTGGATTCAGGAAATCCTTTGCCACTCAAAAAGGCCTGCTCTTTCAGTCTCTCATCCTGGCATGTAGTCCACTGCCAGAAGCTAAATATTACCCAGGATACTCAATTTGCCTTCCTTCTGGAACATTCTTAATATACCTGCAGGCAGATAGAGATCCTTGGCTA
The DNA here is from genome assembly GCF_027595985.1 of Sorex araneus. Lineage (NCBI taxonomy): Eukaryota > Metazoa > Chordata > Mammalia > Eulipotyphla > Soricidae > Sorex > Sorex araneus. Next base: position 161,646,942 of record NC_073304.1, on the reverse strand, counting down.
CGTGAGAAGAAAGTCAGAAAAATAAGAAAGAGCACTAAAAGTCACATGAAACTTTTTTTAAAAAAATATACTCTATTAGACACACTTTTTAAAAATAAGGGTTTCTGGTGGTGCTTGCTCCAAGGGCCTTGTGGTAGCAGGAATCAAATTGGGGGCTTCAAACACTAACCAAGTCACCTGCCATTTAAGCCACATCAATGACCCCAGATGTGTTTTGCTTGTTTGATTTTTGTCACTGGAATTTGTGGATAATTTCTCTCTCCAAAAAAATGAATGTTCTCTCTCCAGTTCAAGTTTCCTCTTTATGATGCCACCATGGCATACAACTACAAAGAAAGTGGGCACAGGCAGAGGCAGTTTGTCACTGGTGAACAAAGAGGCTGCTAGCATATCTCTGTGATGGTCAGAATCGGAGTCCTAGCTCTACAAACCAAGTTTCCAGTCACATGGTAGGATTGTGACCCTGGAATTGTACCAGCCTGGGCAACCAAATGTGGCAGCCCAAGCTCTTGGGAGGCAAACAAACTGCCACAAGGAGAAAAAATAAGAGTCCTTCTCCCAAGCTGCCATTTCTCCCATCAACTATGAATGAAACTCCCCTGGAAGAATGGTGAATCTCAAGACTTTTGTCAAGTTGGAAGGGGGGGGGAAAGTCACATTCTTCTCAAAGGCCTTAATTTATGAGGTTATCTGCCAGAACTGCACTCAGCCTCCAGGCTAAACACGAAGAAAAACATCCAAACTTCAACTGCTGTTCTTTCTTACTTAAAGATTTAAAAGCAAATCAAAAGAAGACTGAACATGAGCAGAAAAGAAAGGGGGGAAAAAAAGAGATTCATGCCAAAGTATTTCTGAGATTCTACGGCTCCTCTCCCTGAGAAGTACCGAGTCCTCACCTAGGACCTGCTGCTCCCTCACTGGCCACAGAAACCCCTGGGAGTGTTCAAAGTCACTGTCCTTTAATTTAAAACACAGTCAAGAGACTGAAAAGAGGAAAGAAAGTCTCAAAAAAAAATAGTGGTGGGAAAGTTGAAATATCATGCGCCAAAGAAAATGAGCCCAGACACCATACACAAAAGTTAAGTCAAACTGGATTCAAAGGTCTGGATGCTGGAGTCCAAACCCTAAAATACAGAGTGGAAAAGGCAGCAATGCTTGCCTAGACTTACACTGCGGAGACCAGTTGATGAGACTTCAAGCCACAGGAACAAAAGTTAAAATAAATAAAACAACATACACTTTAAAACTTTGGAATAGTGAAACTGTTACAGAAATGTAAAGGTTAACTAGCAATTGGGAGGGGATGATGTTTGTACAATCTTCAAATAATAAGTAGGTTCAGGGCTGGAGTGCTAGAATAGCAGGTTTGCCTTACACGCGACTGACCCCGGTTCAATCCCAGTCCTCCAAGCACTGCCAGGAGTAATTCCTGAGTGCAGAGCCTGGAGTAACCCCTGAGCATTGCCAGGCTGGCTATTAAACAAACACAAACAAACAAAAGCAAGTAGATGCAAAAAAAAAAAAGATGAAGAAGAAAGAAGGAGGAGGAGGAGAAGGAGGAGGAGGAGGAGGAGGAGGAGGAGGAGGAAGAAGAAGAAGAAGAAGAAGAAGAAGAAGAAGAAGAAGAAGAAGAAGAAGAAGAAGAAGAAGAAGAAGAAGAAGAAGAAGAAGAAGAAGAAGAAGAAGAAGAAGAAGAAGAAGAAGAAGAAGAAGAAGAAGAAGAAGAAGAAGAAGAAGAAGAAAGAGAGAGAGAGAAAGGGAGGGAGGGAGAGAGGGAGGGAGGGAGAGAGAAAAAAAGAAAGAATTCAGTTTCACAATCAGGAAGCAAGCAACTCAATTCAAAAATGGGCTAATGTGGCCCATGGGTCTTGGGGACTGTTTCAAATCATCATTCATTATCTTCTCTCCACATACACTGTCAGGGATCAAAAGGGGAGGGATCTCCCCAAGACAGAGAAGAAAGTACTCAGAGCAGTGCAGGCATTGAAGACCCGGCATTTTACAAGGTCCCACACCTTCCATGTGCAGACCACTATGTGCAGACCATGTGCAGGGTTTGGGAGCCAGGGCCCGCTGGGATGGGATCCTGCTGCCAGAAGCTCAGAGAGGAGCCTTGGGCGCAGGCGCAGACACTGCACAGCCAACCTTCCGCTGTGCACCCATGATTCTCCCACAGGTGTTCACCACAGTCCCCTGGCCAGTGCAGGTATGGGTGCTGCACAGCCAACCTTCCCACTTGATTCACATTTGACAGGCAAATGAACACAGCCATACCACAGCCAGTCCAGGGTCCAGGGGAGGCCAGAGGGTGGTTCCAGAAAACAGGATGAGAGAGCAGGGTTCCACCACCTGCTGATGGCACAGCAGTGTGGGACCCTCCACTGCTGCCTATTCCGGGGCCCCCATAGGGCAAAACTGGAGGGAGCCACCGCTCTCCTGGACATTTCTCCTACAGCCCCTCTGTCCGCCATTGTCCAGAGAACGGATGCCTGCATGTCAGCCACAAGGACCCATCTCCCTCTGGTGGGTCCTCCCTGCCTCTGCCTTTCCCTCTGGAATCTGGTCCCTAGTTTGGGGGTGAAGAGGGAGTGCAGCTATAGACTGAACAGACACTTCTCCGAAATGGACATACAGATGGCTCAGATATTGGGAAAAAGCAAATCAAAACCACAGTGAGTAGAGCTTCATTCCTCTACGTATATGACACACCCCACCAAAATTCCAGTGAGCTTAAACTTCAGAAAGACCCCATGCCCACTCGTCCTGCTCCCCTTCTCCCATCCCTCTGGAAACCATCATTATTTTCATGGAATCTAACCACAGTCGGTGGGGTATGAGAGAAAATAAAACTAACTATTTTACAGATGGAAAAATAGAAATTAAGAGGTGTCACAGAGGGGGTGGAGCAACAGCACAGCGGGTAGGGCGTTTGCCTTGCACGTGGCTGATCCAGGTTCGAATCCCAGCATCCCATATGGTCCCCCGAGCACCGCCAGGAATAATTCCTGAGTGCAGAGCCAGGAGTGACCCCTGTGCATCGCTGGGTGTGATCCAAAAAGAAAAAAAAAGAGGTGTCAGAGAAAAAGGTTCTCTCCTCAAGTTTTAGTAACTAACATTAAAAGATGCCTGTCAAGATGGCAGGCTGGGGCAAGGGTGACAGAGGATTGTGTAGGACAGGGAACCTGGGAACATTGGTGGGGGGAAGTTGACACAGGTGGTGGGATCGGTTATGGAATATTGTATGTCAAAAACCCAACTATGAATAACTTTGTAACTCCCAGTGCTTTAATAAAATTAAGTTTTGGGGGGAAAAAAAGGGTTCTCTCTTTTTTTGTTTTTTGCTTCTGGGCCATACCTGGCAGTACTCAGGACTCATTCCTACATGAGTAAGGGCTCTGCACTCAAGAATTACTCCTGGGGGTACTCAGGGGACCATACATGGATGGAACCCAGGTTGACTGTGTGCAAGACCTATGCCCTGCCTGCTGTACTATTGCCCTTGATCCAGAAAGGGGTTCTTTATGAATAATAAAACATACTCCATATCACTCAGGAGATTCCAAGGCTTTTATGAAATGCTTTACCTGAAATTGAAGGTAACAATTCTATCTATACATATGCTATGTTTATATATAACATTAGCATATCTTATACAATTATACATAAATATGCATACATACCATATACAGATTTCATTATACCCCGGCCTCCCCTCTTCCCAGAACTACAGCAAGTATGGTGGCTCTGCCTCCTGCCATCACACAGCCCGAGCCAGATGGGACGCAACTGCCTGCATTTGCACACATGCTTCCTCCTCCACTCTACCTGCCACACAGGCCGGCCTGCCTGTGTACTGAGAACCCCTTCCTCCTGCAACAACCTGCCTGTTGAACTCCTCTTACTCCAGAACCTTTAGGAGGCTCAACTGAGGCCGTCTTCTCCAGCTCAAGCCAGCACCCGTCCAGGCTTCCTTCCAGCTCTCACCACCTCATGGTTGTGTCTCCAGGAGTTAGCTGAGTCTATTCTGCCAGATTCCCTGGTGACCCAGACATCTGACTCCAAGGACATTTGGACTTTTTAAGCCATGTACATGGCAGTCACAGCCTTTGACATTGAAGAGGTCAGAGAAAGAAATGGGTCATTGTGAATCACAGAAAGGAGAAAAATCTATAGTGTATTAGATTTAAAGAATATTATTCTCCAGCCTTATTAGAACACCTCTCTGAACACACTAGCTAGGCCTGTATCAGCGTTTCCATTATAAATCCTATTTTCAAGGGTTTATGACTTGCTGTAAAAATCCAATCCAGGCTGAAAAGCAACATAGCAAGATTGCAGTCCTGGAAGCAGTTTGATTCAATGAAAGGCTAAAAAGTTGAGAAGAAGCAAATAACAAAAGAGAAAAAAGGAGACAAGTTGTTTCAAAAAGAGGCCAGCCAGAGCGCTGGCCTGCTTTTCTGCCCCCATGTGACTGAAACATGATTTTGTTTTTAAATTTGAGTTTTCACAGGTTATTAACTCCCATGAGCAAAAAGTCCAATGGGGACCTCGGACGCCAAATGCATTTAGTTCTGTGATGGGCTTTCTGACTGGAGAGGCTGCCCAGAAAGGCTGCGGCTCTGGCAAACGTTCAACTTTGCTCCTGGGGCTCTCCGTGGGGGTTCTCTGGAGATGGTGGCCTCCCAGACCTCCCCTGAATACTGGATGCAGTCACTGGCTTGACAGGAAGAAAGGTTCGGGAGATGCTCAAGAAACTGGAGCTCTCTGCAAAGCTAAAGGGGATCCAGAATCCACTTTCTCATTGCCCAAAAATAAAGCACCACCCATGTCTGTCTGTCAGCCTCTCACCCTGCAAAGCCATCTACTCAGACAGACCTGCAAGTTTTCATTGGATCTGTGACAATTTAACCAATGAAACTTTCATTCCCACTCCCCCACTCATCCCCAGGAGACACTTTTGTCTGCCGGGAGTGATGGCAACACCTGTGTAGATACACTTCGGTAACCAAAGCATTCCCTCCCCCAACCCCACCTTGCTCAGTCTGAAGATGAACCTTTGCCCCCCATGTTCAGTGAAGGAATCTTTAGGCAGCTCAGGTTTGGAGGTGGCGGGTGAAGAGAGCATGGCATCTGGCTCTGACTTTCAGACTTTTTCTCCTGAAGCACTAGTTGGTGATTCAGTCAGAAGGAGACACTAAGAAAGCTGTTTGTGCTTATGGAGCCAGTGATCAGCGCTGCTCAGATCACTGGATTACTCAGAGGTGTGTTGAAGGGGCTGATGGAAATGGTACAGGGACACTCTGCCTGCCCAGTTTTTTTGGAAGGCATTTGTCTGAGACTCCCAGTTTGCTTTCTAGGTTGAGTGAAAAGAAGGAGGAATGGAATTTGCTTTCATAAAGCATCTTTATGTACTGGCAGCATGCCTATTTATTTAATATATTAATTCATGTAAACCTTAAAAAAAGCTCCTATGATATTGATAGGCATTATCCATGTCCTGCAAAAAAAGATGAGAAAATTAAGGCTAATTAACTGACCCAGGATTAAACTCAAAGAAAATGGGCAAAGGCAGGATTGAATCCACACCTTCCCAGTTCCCAAGCCCTTGATCTTTCCACAGCAGCTCTGAGCTGTAGTTCAATGGATAAATTACAGAATGGAAATGAATGTGAGGCGTTCTGAAAGTTTAAAGCATGATGTTATCTGGGATAAGTCTGGTGAGAGGCCTGGTAATTATCTGCACAAAGGAAAGCAGCCTCTAATGATATTAATTCCCCAAATCTAGAAAAGCAAGCTTATGTTCAGAAAATAAAAGCTTTTCGGATTGTTTAAAAAAAAAATCAAACCATCTTTCTAATTTTATATATGAACAGTCTTACTGTGAACTCTGAAAGATAAGAGCTTCCCGCTTTTAAAGGCTGTGTTGGTAATTAGGCTTTTGCCACTCAGCTCCCCACCCAGGCTGCTATAATCAGCTTGGTAAGGCGAGAGCAAGAACACTGCAAACTGGTGGAGGGATGGGTAAATGATCACTGTATGACTGAAATACAAACACGAAAGTTCATAAATTTGTAACTGTAGCTCACAGTGATTCCACTAATAAAAATTTTTTTAAGAAATAGCCCTGCAAACTACTGTCTCTGTCATCCCGTTGCTCATCAATTTGCTCGAGCAGGCACCAGTAACATCTCCATTTTGAGACTTGTTACTGTTTTTGGCATATCGAATACGCCATGGGTAGCTTGCCAGACTCTGGCATGTGGGCGAGATACTTCTCGGTAACTTGCTGGGCTCTCCGAGAGGGGCAGAGGAATCAAACCTGGATGAGCCACGTGTAAGGCAAACGCCCTACCGCTGTGCTATCACTCCAGCCCCTGCAAACCACAGATCTGCTTTACTAGTGGGCGCACAATGAGGCTCGACCAAAGGGGGCGCTTACAGGAGCCTGCAAGGCCTGTGGCCAGAGTTCTGCCTCTCCAGGTGGAACCTCCAGTACCAGGCTCCAGTTTCAAGAGGCTTCTTCTGTCCCAGAACCACTCTAATCATACATACTCAGTCACAGCAGCACCCACCAGCTGGTCTGGGCTCTTCCGGAGTCTCGGTTCTAGTAACCACACCAGCAGAGTCAGGAGCTTCTTCCTGAAACTGTGCTACCTAAAATACCTCAGGGCTCCCTTTCGTACTTAAAGCCTGTTTCACAAATTCCTTTCAATGGGTTCTGCTAGATTTAGTTGTTGCTCGTTTTTCTGAATGGTTCCTGACTGCTACCAAGCCCTCTGTGGGAAGGTTTTTAGTTTCCCTTCCTGCCATCCTCAAAAAAACTGAAACAGGTCATGTGCCAGAGAGATAGTATAGGGGTTAGAGCGCTTGCCTTGCCCATGGCCAACTTGGTTTAATCCTCGGCATTACATATAGCTCCTGAGCACCGCCATGAGTGATCTCTGGGCACAGAGCCAGGAATAAGCAACTGCTAGGGATGGCCCCAGACCACACCCTCTAAAAAATAAAAAGAACTACCAGGACATATATAGAAGTCAAGTGGTAGCGTGTATGCCTAGTCTATGCCAGGCCCTGAGTTTGATCCTCTTCACATGACCTTCCTTCATCAAGCACTGCCAGGGCTGAGAACCAGTTTGTCTCACACCACCTGGCTAAGCACAGCTGCTGAATGTGAATTCTATTTTTTTAAAAATGGAACCACCATATAATCGGATAATTCTATATCTAGGAATATAACTCAAAGGAAAGAAAACACTAATCAGAAAATATATCTGCATTCCTATATTCATAACAGCATTATTTACAATATACAAGGCATGGAAACAAAGGTAAGTGTCTAATGATAGATGAATGGCTAAAGAGGCTGTGGTATATAACTGTGTGTAGCTTCATGATGGGGTATACAGTCCAAGAAATGTATCACTAAGGAATTAGCATACAAGCGTGCTGCTGATGCCAGCTTGATCCCCAATGTCACCATGGTTCCCTAAGCACAACCAGGAGTGACCTCTTAGCACAAAGCCAGTCCTGAAAACAGCTGGTCAAAACCCAAACAATAAATGAATAACTATGAAGATACTCTCCCTCATTTGCACCACCATCGATGGATCTGGAAGGCACAGTGTTAAGTAAGATAAGTCACACTAAGGCAAATATTGTATTATCTCACATATGCAGAATCTTTTAAAAAGTCGCATAAAATTAATTAAACACATGCTTACGGGGGGGAGGGAGATTGAAGGGGTTACTAGAAATGTACAAACTTACAATTGTAAGAAAAATAATTACTAAGGATATCATGTACCGCATGATAGAATTAACCTATTCTATCACTTGCACTTATCATGTGACTTTGAGCAAGTTAACTTTTCTTAGACCCCATTTTGTCTTGTCTAAACCGGGTTATTAATACCTACCTAGTGATGTGAGGAGGGCTGAGTACAATCACGGATGTGCCAGGATCCAGGAGGATGGTCCGTACATATGTGCCCATGATAAACAGCCGTGTGTCTGCTGAGCATGCGCCTGGCTTCCACCACAATCCTACTCCATGCCTATTTTTGGAGGATCCAATCCCTTACCTCTAAGTGAAGACACATTTGAACATGTCGAAAAGTGTATCTCCCTGGCCACAGAGAATCCAGGGATGAGCCTGTCTTCCAGTCAGGCCACTCGAAACAGCCCATCGGGCCATTAGGGCTGCTCGGCCCAGACCCAGGGTGCCCATGGCACCGGGCCTGAGAGAAGATGATGCCAACTACGGCCCTGGAGAAAGTCCGGCCCACGAGATGCAGTGCGCAGGCGCCGAAGCCTGCTGCCCCCGCTCCTCCCGTGGTCACGCCCAGTAGCCCACACAGGGAAGCCTCTCGAGCCTTGAGCCCAGCTGATGTTTGTCCTGCCCGGACGCCCCACCAGCTTGGTTTCCCTTCCGACTGTGCCGCTAGAGGTTGTCTGTGGTGGTCACGATGGGCAAGTCGGATCTCCTGACCCCGAAGGCCTTCACCAACGGGAATTGCCAGACGTGCCAAAAGCAGTGCCAGGACGAGAATGGCTTTCAGTGGCATTGTATGTCTGAACCTCATCAGCTCCAACTACAGCTGGCTTCAGAAAATCCTCTTCAGGAAAAACTGAGGATTATTGGGGCTGGAGCAATAGCACAGAAGGTAGGGCGTTTGCCTTGCATGCAGCCGACCCAGGTTTGATTCCCAGCATCCCATATAGTCCACTGAGCACCGCCAGGAGTAATTCCTGAGTGCAGAGCCAGGAGTAACCCCTGTGCATCGCCGGGTATGATCCAAAAAGCAAACAAAATTAAATTAAATTTAAAAAAATAATAATAAAAAATAAAACCCTGTGACTTAAAAAAAAAACAGGATTATTTTTTCAGAGGAATTCCGAAATGAGTTTCTAGATAAAGGAACTCAGGAGATGCTTTGGCACTGAGAGACTCCACAGCATTATTTTGTGCAATGACTAAGTCAGGCATCTCGAGCACATCAAAATGAACACCACCCAGTGGGAGACTCTCACTGACTTCAACAAGTGGCTGGACAGAGAAGGGCTGTATGAAGCCCATGAGACCCCAAAAGCCTGGTATATTCAGCAGATAGACAGGGACCCAGTATCTAGCGGCAACTGGAACTAGAAAAGAAGCAGAACCTTAATGATAAGGAAGCACTGTAGCACTGTCCTGTTGTTCATCAGTTTGCTGGAGCAGGCACCGGTAATGTCTACATTATGAGCCTTGTTACTGTTTTTGGCATATCGAATACGCCAGGGGTAGCTTGTCAGCCTCTGCCATGCGTGCGGGCGGGATACTCTCGGCAGCTTGCCGTGCTCTCCTAGAGGGACGGAGGAATCGAACACGGGTTGACCACATGCAAGGCAAACGCCCTACCTGCTGTGCTATCGCTCCAGTCTATATTGAGTATATGTAGTATATTTGACTATATTGAAATTCCTTCAACTGCCATTTTGTTGAGGAAAGAACAGCCAAATTCACTAAAGAACAAATGAGAAGAGGCCTGGAAGGAAAAGAGCAAGAGGTCCCTGTTTTTATGGAATTAAGCAGAGAAAATTATGAAGTCACCTTTAATTTGAATACAGGAGCCTGCAGCTCAGCAGTGACCATCTCCAAATCCAGCTCTTTGGGACCAAGTGCATTGGCCACATTAGGACCTGTGGCATCTACCAAGTGGAAATTTCAGGGCTCAGCTCAATCCAAGGAAAAGAAGAAGTCTGTGCTCCACGACATCATGGAGATTGAAGAGAAGAAGAGAACCTCCCTGACAGACTACTGGCTACAGCCAGAAATTACTATGAAAATCATAACCAAAAAGCTTGGCAATAAATATCACAAGAAAAAGAGTGTTGTAACAGAAGTGATTGATGAGTACATAGTGTGGTGAAGATGGTCCACTTTAAGGGCAAGCTGAAGCTGAACCAGACTCACTTGAAAACTGTTATTCCCGCACCAAGAAAGAGAATCCTAATTTTAAGTAGAGACTACAGAGGAAATGAAGGTACCCTGGAATCCATAAATGAGAAGGCATTTTCAGCTACTATAGTCATTGAAACTGCCCCTTTAAAGGGACACAGAATTGAAAAAATTCAGTATGAAGACATTTCTAAACTTGCCTGAGTTTGAAAATTTGTTAACACATTAAAATCCTAAATATCCTAAATCAAATTGGTGTTTGCCAAGACACTGAGGCTCTAAACTGCCTAAACACTGTGTTAGGGTGTTTTTTTCTGTATAAAGCAAATGGATTTATTTGAATCAGACTGTATAGTTACTCAGCTAAGCTTAGAAAAATGTCTAATTATGTCATGAGTATCAAAATGTGTTACTCTGTCCTTGTTGCATTTATTTTCTTTGTAATAATGATGATTTTTATCTTCATTAAAAGAATGTTGTTGCCTCCGGGGCTCTTTTGGGATGTGTCCTCACCCTGCCAAAGCATAATCCACAACCCTAAACCGCCTGTAAGCTCATTTATGGGCCCAGTTCTACAGCCTCTTGATTAAATATCAGAAGATATCAACTAGCCACAAGAATTTCCAGAATACCGTTTCTGGATGGGGGGCACCTACAAGAGACAGTCAAATGTGTCAAAGCCCCAGCAGCCACAAGGATATTCCCACAGTTGCTGCCATATCAAAGGCCCTACCCCACCGCCTCACAACAGCTTTGCAGAGCTGCCAAACTGCTGAAATGATCAGGTACACTAGTTTTTCTTTTTCTTTTTTTTTCAGTGCAGGGGAAGGCTTCCTCCCATACTTCCAGAAGCCCCAACTGCCACACCCACAACCCAAACCCGCCATCATGTTAGTTCATTTATGGGCCAGCTCTACTGACTCACTAACAAATCTTAGAAGAGATCAACTATGAAGAAAGTCTAGTCACAAAAATTTCTAGAGGCACTGGTCCCAACTGAGAACTCTGGGCTATCATGTAATCTCACTGCTCGCTTAAATATTCTGGAGTTTCTGGAGTTTGGACACATCCAAACTGCAACACTGACATCCCAGTAGAAGCACTCCAAATTAAGTTAGAAGTAGCTGAAGCCAAATAAGCTCAATAAACAAAAGTATTAGCACAGAAGGCTCAACTAGCAACAACAGCTTAGTAAAACCCACAGAAAAGGACTTAATGTCTCTGTGGCGAGATGTAATAATTTTCACAAATTTTCTTTTACTGAAGTATTTTGATAATTGCATTAGACATTTAGTTGCAGCAAGCAATATAAAATAAATTATTTGGTGCCTGCTAAGGGAGTAGGTTAGGAGGGCGATGGGAAAATGGGGACAATGGGGGAGGGAAGGTCACACTGGTGGTGGTATTGGTGTTGGAATATTGAATGTTTGTAACAAATGTATCATGAATAACTCTATTAACCAAAGTGTTTAAATAGAGGGGCTCAGGAGAAGAATAGCCTGTCTCATCCTGGTTGTTGCTGAGATTTTGGGACAATGACTTAATTTATTATCTGCTACCTAAACTGTAAAATACTATCTATTGATGAGGCTGGGATCCATCTTTCCCACTCCTAGGACGAACAGTTCTGCCTGGGGCTTTCTTAGTCTTCAATATAAAAGTCTTGCATTCCAGAAAACTGAAGACCACCCTCTCAGGATAGAAACCCTACAAAAAGAAATCAGGCATTTCTTCAGAGAAGATATGCAATGACCAATAAACACATGTAGAGGCACTCAATATTGTTAGTCATTCGGGAAATGCAAATTAAAAGCACAAGAAGATGCCACTTCATATCCAGAAGGAGGCTATAATCTTTTTAATGGGGTTAAGTGATAAGTGTTGGAGATAACTGTTGAATATGTGGAGATAATTAGACCTTACATACTTCTGGTGGGAATGAGAAACAATTCAGCCATTATCAAAGAGTTGAGTCATTTCTCCAAAAGCTAACTGCCACATACTCTGCAATTCCAATCCTAGGAACAGTCCAACAATCTGAAAGCAGGTATTCAAACAAGCACACCTGCTCATATGTCCGGAGTAGCACTACCTATAGCAGCCAGAAGGTAGAAGCAGCCCAAATGCCCATCAACAGGGAGAAGTATAAGTATATTATGATCTGTAGTTACAATAAGGTAGTATTGACCTAAAGAGACTAGAACACCAATGTATGCCACAATCTGGATGAACTTCCAAAGCAGGATGCTAAGTAAAAAGCATATATAAAAAACATATATTATATGACTCCATTTGTGTGGACTACCTAGAAGAGACATATCTGTAGAGATCAGAACAGACTGGAAGATGCAAAGACTCAGGGAGAGAACATGGAGAAATGCTTAATGGAAAAGTCCTTTTCCTTTGAATGGAAGTAATGATTTAATAACTAGATAGAGGAGGTGGTGAAAAAAACACGGTGACTACACTAATGCCATTTAAAACTTATTAATAAGAATTTAAAATCAAGTTATTTAGGATGGAGGGAGGAAAGCAGAGAGGGAGTGAGACAGGCCAGAAGATGAAGACAGAAAAAAAACGGTCTCCTGATAACATGGCTGAAGAAGTCTGAGTTGAGCTTCTCTCCTTTTAACCAAGAATTCTCAATAATATTTCCCTTCACTAATAGTAATTAATCTTCAACCCAGGGCCACTAAAATTTAATTGAGTTTCCATCTGTTCTGGTTTCAGTAAGAGAAGACAGCTCATCAAGGCCCATTCTGGACAAACTGTGCCTGCCGTAGAAGCCACTCAGGTACCCTTGAGCTGTCTCCTCTTCAGGTTGAATTGTTTTAGTTGTTTCAACCTTTTGAGGCAGGGCTTGAAAACTCCCTTTTGGCTTGTATCTGAGGCAGAACAACACATAATATTTTAGAAAGTTTCTTGGCAGAAGTCAATGACATAAGAGACAGACTCTGCATTCTTATCAACAAAATTAATGGCGACTGTCTCATCAAAGAACTGTTGCCAGCACCTCCCATAGGGAGTATATACTCAACTCCCCCACTGGGAACCCTCTCACACTTCAAACCTCCTTCCACTTCCCTCATCATCATCTTGATATTCCTTATGTATTATTAGACGATGGCTAATGGCACTTTTTTTTTCTTTATGCCCAATTTTATTCCACAATCTTTATAGTGAGGTAGCTTTGAGATTACCTGAAAGACGACACCTAAGAACCTCAAAGTCCTTTATAATCTCCTCCATTCCTCCAGAGAAATTTTGTTCACACCTATTTGGGGAAACTTGTGCCACAGTGTTAACTGAAAGTTGATTTGGGAGCTCCCAGAGGGCACGGCATCCTTCTCAGAGTCCTGGCAGAGCTGGATCCACGTTTCCCCAAGGAAAATATTTGGTTTCTTGAAAGATCCTGATGATCACAAACTTTCCCAATCACTCACATAATAATCAAATTCGCTGTGAACTCAGTAGCTAATATGCAGTCAACAACTTGACCTACCAGGAGGGCCCGTCATGAGGCTGGGAAGGAAATGCGACTAAAGGCACTTTAATGTGGTAGCTTGGGTATAATTGTCAGTTTATACTGAATGGCTCTAAGTGGAGGGAACTAATTGCCCCCATAAAAATTTGATGCAATTCTGTCAGGTGTCCGTTGTATCTCAGAATAACCCCATAGCCAGTGAGTTCATCATTGTGCTAATTTTCTACAAAAGATTAGATTTTATTAACTTCCTGTCTTGGATGGCTTGCTTAATCAGATGAAGACTGCCTTGAGGTAACTAAAATGCCACCAACTGGGTGGTGTCCTCACATGTGCTACAACTAGAGAAAACTTGAAAAACATGCCGCGTATGGTCACTGGTAGCAATAGTTACAACACAGGCAAACAGTAAGAACCATTTACTGTTTACCACAGTCAGGGTTTTTAATCACTAGTCTTTGGTTTTAGCACAGTGGGTAGGGCGTTCGCCTTGCACGAGGGCAACCCGGGTTTGATTCCTTAGCCCCTCTAGGAGAGCCCAGCAAGCTACTGAGAGTATCTCGCCCCCATAGCATATTCAATATGCCCAAAATAGTAACAACAAGTCTCACAATGGAGACATTACTGCTGCCCGCATCAAGCAAATTGATGAGCAATGGGACAACATTCTCTGGTTTTGCTTCTGTAAAACAAAGTGGTTTGAACTGATTTATTTTTCACCACCAAAGCTCTGTCTTCTATATCTTAGAATGAGACTGGTATTAATTGATTTCATATATTTTGCTAGGGATGGAACCCAGTCCATCCTTAAGTAAAACATGTGTTCTAACCCTTTGATTTCTCTCTCCAGTCTCTTATTTGGAATGCTTATGTCTTGAATTGCTGCTTATATTAACACAACTCTAAAATAACAGTTTCTAACACTTTTTTATACAAAATATATATTTTGAGATGTGTTGGGCCTGGAGAAATAGCACGGCAGTAGGGCATTTACCTTGCATGCAGCCGACCCAGGTTCGATTCCTCCGCCCCTCTCAGAGAGCCTGGCAAGCTACCGAGAGTATCTCGCCCTGGCAAGATACCTGGCAAGAGCTGGCAAGCTACCCGTGGTGTATTTGAACAGTAACAAGTCTCACGATGGAAACGTTACTGGTGCTCGCTCAAGCAAATCAGTGAGCAACGGGATAACGGTGACAGTGACAGAATTGTGTTAATATAAGCCACAATTCAAGATATAAGCATTCCAAATAAGAGACTGGGGAGAGAAATCAAAGGGTTAGAACACATGCTTTACTTAAGGATGGACTGGGTTCCATCCCTAGCATGGCATGATCCCCTGTCACTGTTGGGTGTGGTCCCCAAACAAAAAGGTTATTCCCAAAAGACTTTGGAACTAAGTTCTTTCATTGATTTCTTCAGTCCATTTGCCACAGTGACTTCTGTGGGGGATGCTCCAGAATGCTATTCGAAGACTTTCTAATTAGAGCTATAAAGCTTGGAAGAGTATTTCCGCAATTAACATCATAATTAACACAGAAGTTGCTAGAATAGTACTAAAACTCAGTGATCAAAATTAAAGATTTTTATGTATTAATACATAAATATTATTATGTATTCCTACGTAATAAACAGAACAAAACATTTATAAACTAATTTTTCTCCTACCAAGCAAAATATTCTGACCAAAACACAGCTCATTTAACAACAAATACCTACAAGAAATGCCAGAATGAGAGAGAAGGGAAATCGGTGAAATTTTAATTTAGTAGTTTGTGACTTGGAGCTAAATATTATGTTGACATCACTGGGGTGTCAGTCAATAACAGGTGGTAAGACATTGCTGGCAATTTAGTAAGATTGGAAAATGCATTTCACAAGAACATTTTCCAGAGTGTGGCTGGAAGAAATATTTGTAAAAACAACATAGGGTTGGAACTAATTCTTTCCCCACCTAAGAACACAGTCAAGAATCATGATAAACATGAGATAGCACATTCCCCAGCTGCCTTCTAGGAAACTGATAGGTTAATGCACTGATTTTTCACTTCTAAGTTGGATATAGAGCTTTGGGAACATGAATTTCTGATAGAAATTTCCTAGCGGTACAAAGAGAAGCTGAACCTAAAATATTCATGTTTTTCCCATGAGAAAGGTGTTCTGCCTCTGATAAACAAATGTTTGAGAATATCACATTTTTAGCATATTCCTGATGTGCTCCCATAATTTTAGTCCAGCGCCCACTCTGCTGGGTCTGGGAAAATCAGACTCTATTAAGAAGGAATTCAATATGGCTAGACCACATGCAACCACTTCTCTCTCATTCCATCCAGATAGCCATGTGACTGTTCATTGACATGAAAACCAAGGCTTCAAAGCACAAGAATTTGGAGAAAGCATGAGGGGTCTTAGACTTTATCATTTTTCTCTTTAACCTTTAATATCTAGATGATTTGTGATAAACAGTTCACAAAGTTTAAACCCCATTCGTGGGCATTAAAGATTATTATTAAAAATAATTGAACAAATTCAGATAGAGAAGGGAACACCAAGTAAAATGTGGTTGGAGATCCAGCGCAGGAAGGGAGATGCGTGCTGAAAGTAGTCTAGAGACTGAACACGATGGCCACTCAATGCCCCTATTGCAAACCACAACACCCAATTGGAGAGAGAAAGATCAAAAGAGAATATCCTGCCACAGAGGTAGGGGAGATGGGATTGGGGGTGGGACGGATACTGGGTTTATTGGTGGTGGAGAATGGGCACTGGTGGAGGGATGTGCTTGTGAACATTGTACGAGGGAAAAACAAGCTCAAAAATGTGTGAATCTATATCTGTACCCTCATGGTGACACACTAATTAAATAATAAAATAAATTAAAAAATAACTGAGCAAAATCAGTCTGAGGGAGGGGAACAGAATCAGAACAATATCTCTCATATGTGAGATATAAAGGAAATTCCTAGGGGAATATCATTGCTCAAAGGCAATAGAAATAAAAGCCTAAGAACTGATCTTCATTAAGAAACTGGGGTGAGGAGTTGTGTTTGTGTGTGTGTGTGTGTGTGTGTGTGGTGCATGCGAGCGCGCACGTGCACATGCAGAGAAATAGGGAAGGGAACACTAGGACAACTGCAAAGGGGGAATGTTCCTGCCACAGTGGCAGGTGGGTGGGCAGCAGGGAAACTTGGGGCATGGGTAGTAGACACTGGTGAAGGGATCGGTGCTATAACAATGCACACCTGAAACTCAATCACAAATATCTCTGTAATTTTGTAATTCACAGAGATTCAATTAAAAAATGATTAATGGGGGCCGGAGCGATAGCACGGCGGGTAGGGCGTTTGCCTTGCACGCGGCCGACCCGGGTTCGATCTCTGGCATCCCATATGGTCCCCCAAGCACTGCCAGGAGCAATTCCTGAGTGCAAAGCCAGGAGTAACCCCTGAGCATCGCTGGGTGTGACCCAAATAGCAAAAAATAAATAAATAAAAAAAATAAAAATTAAAAATGATTAATGCTTTAAAAGATATTCATAAGAATGTTCAAAGATAAAACATGGTATGGAAGAAAATATTTTCAAATTATACATTTAGTAAAAAACATGTACAGAGTATATATAAAATATCTTTCAATTCAACAATTAAAAAACAACCCAATTGAAAATGGGGCACAAAATAAAATAAAACACAAATAATTTACTATGTTTGGAAAATAATAGAGATAACAGAGCTAACCACAAAAATGAATGTAAGAAAGCGTTTTCAGCAGGAGCACTGGCATCTCAGCTGGCACTCACCACCGGTCAAGGTCCTCTAGATTCAAAAAGGATCATGCACAGTCCCTGGAGGGGGTGGGAAAGAAGGGCTGCAAGGTGCTTTGAGAACACAGGTTTCAACAACAGTGCTGACCCTCAATGGGGATTGTTATCGAGATAACACTGGTTTAAGTTTCTGATGCACAGCATCAAAATCAGAGTCTTTATACACTGCATGATAATCACAACCTGCAGTTTAGTTTCCAACCACCATCATACATTTGACCCTTCTACCCAATTCATCAACCACCCCTTCCCTCCCTGCCATCAACCTCCTCCCCTAACCACCATCAATGTCAACTGTCAATATATCTTTGTTCCAATTCCTGCTCAAGTCCGTCTTCTCTATAAATTGTGCTCTTTTCTCGTTTGTTTGTTTTTCCAGGATGCATCAGAAACTCTGCAGACCAAAAAGATTTAATCATCTGATAAACATTTGTCCAGCAAGCATCAGTCCAGGCTGGAAGCTGAAGCAGGTGCTAGAGATACTAGCCTGGATAAGATGAAGTGCTTGCCCTGGGGGAGCTCAAAGCTAGGAGCACCGAATACCACCGGGAGGTGAATTCTGGGAGGGAGACAGTTATTCAGATCCAAAGAGAGGAGATAAAAATGGATTCCTTTCCACAACAGTGACAATGCTGATAAATAATGCTGAGCTAAATCCTCTATTATTTCCTCCATCATCTCAGCGATCCTGTGTGGTATTAACAAGCCCATTTGGTGAGTAATGGTTCTCAGATGCGTTCATCTTTGTGTTAACAGCAGGTGGTCAGTGAGTTCTTCTGTAAGAAGGAAGCAAGCGCGACTGGAGAGCGGGTAGATAAATCCACGCATCCAAGTCTAAGAAGAATCAGCCAGTCGGGTCAGAGGGTTGGATTAGCCACCAGATTTCCTTTAGAAGAGCAGAGAGAAGTACTTGGCCTCACAGAGAGGGAAACAGTGGTTGCTGAGAACATTGGGGGAACTGGAATACTGGCAGGAGAACTTAGTGGGGAGTAAGCATCTGTGGAAAAGCAGAATCTGGGGCTAAGGGGTACGGTAGGGTGGACAAGAGAAAGGACAAAACTGACAGAGCTTTACTGAGAAAAATATCTGTGCTTGGCGGAGGGAACCCTCAGGAAGAAGCTGGATTTTGTCTGCGAGTCAGAGCCAGGCAGGAATTTGTGGTTAGAATCATGCCAGAAAACTGGGTGGAAAGAGACTAAGCAAGAAAGTCTCAGTGTTGTCTCTTGATGAAGCAGGAAAAAGTGAAAAGGACAGAAAACTGTCCCCACTTTTCAGGAAAACGAAGAGTCTCTGATCAAGACTAAAAAAGTCATCCACAAGGTTGGCAAAACCCTCCACGATATTGAAGCTAAAGGTATCTTCAAAGATGACACGCAACTGATCAACCAAGTGGAAACAGATAAACAAATGGAACTATCTTTAACTAAGAAGCTTCTGCACCGCAAAAGATACAGTGATCAGAATACAAAGACAATCTACAGAATGGGAAAAGTTATTCACCCAATACCCATCTGATAAGGAGTTGATATCAAGGGTATATAAGGCACTGGTTGAATTCTACAAGAAGAAAATATCCAAACCCTCAGAAAATAGGGTGAAGAAATGAATAGAAACTTTCTCAAGGAAGAAATATGAATGGACAAAAGGCACATGAAAAAAATGCTCTGCATCACTAATCATCAGGGAGATGCAGATCAAAACAACTATTAGAAAACCACCTCACACCTCAGAGACTGGCACACATCCAAAAGAACAAAAACAACCAGTATTGGTATGGATGTGGGGAGAAAGGGACCTTCCTGCACTGCTGGTGGGAATGCCGACTGGTTCGGCCCTTTTGAAAAACAATATGGATGCTTCTCAAAAAATTAGAAATTGAGCTCCTATTTACCACTTCTGGGAATATATCCTGGAGAAGCAAAAAAGTATAGTCGAAATGACAACTGCACTTGTATGTTCATCGCAGCACTGTTTACAGTAGCCAGATCTGGAAAAAAACCGATTGCCCAAGAACAGATGACTGGTTAAAGAAACTTTGGTACATCTACACAATGGAATACTATGCAGCTGTTAGAAAAGATGAAGTCATGAACTTTGCATATAAGTGAATCAACATGGAAAGTATCATGCTAAAGAAATGAGTCAGAAAGAGAGAGACAGACTCAGAAAGATTGCATTCATCTATGGAATACAAAATAACAGAATGGGAGACTAATACCCAAGAATAGTGGAAATAAGTACCAGGAGGTTTGCTCCATGACTTGGAAGCCGGCCTCACATGCTGGGGGAAAAGGCAGCTCAGTTAGAGAAGGGAACACCAAGTAAAGTGTGGTTGGAGGACCCACTCATGATAAGAGATGCATGCTGAAAGTAGATATAGATTGAACACAATGGCCACTCAATACCTCTATTGCAAACCACAATACCCAAAAGAAGAGATAGAACAAAAGGGAATGTCCTGCCACAGAGGCAGGGTGGGTGGGGGGGATGGAGTGAGGGGGTGGGAGGGATACTGGGATCATCGGTGGTGGAGAATGGGCACTGTGGGAGGGATGGGTACTGGAGCATTTTATGACTGAAACACAAGCACAAAAATATATAAATCTGTAACTACCCTCACAGTGATTCACTAACAAAAAATAATAAATTTTAAAAAAAGAAAAAGGAAAAAAATTAAAAAATAAAAATACAAAAAGGTAATCCATGCCCATGGGAATGTAGCACTGTAGCACTGTCGCCCTGTCCCATTGTTCATCAATTTGCTCAAGCAGGCACCAGTAACGTCTCCATTGTAAGACTTGTTGTTACTGTTTTTGGCATATCGAATATGCCATGGGGAGCTTGCAAGGCTCTCCTGTGTAGGCGAGATGCTCTCAGTAGCTTGCTGGGCTTTCCGAGAGAGACAAACAGAGGAATCAAACCTGGGTAGGCCACGTGCAAGGCAAAAACCCTACCCATTGTGCTATGGCTCCAGTCCGCCCAAGGGACTGTGCAATTCGAAAATGGAAAGATTTGGGAGTCTGAGACTGAAACCTTAGGAGCACCACAGATGGACGAAGTGCTGTATTTCTATGTCCTTACAAGAAAAAGATATAAAGATTCACAACCCCACATGGTGAGTCAGTCCATGAGAAAGAAATCCAAAAGCTGGTGCCATAGAAAAGTGGAAATATCAAAACCATAGGGAAAAATTCAAGGTGCTCTTCCTTACTGAGGCAGAGCTGAGACGGGAGCTGAGATGTGAAGGAGGGCTGAGCAGAGGAGAAAGATGAGAACCCACCTCACAGAAACTCGAATGGAAATGACTCTTAGATCTGTAGCAATAAGTTTTGCTTGCCTGTAGGAGGTGAGTTTGTGGCTAAAAGTAAGAAAAACTTTTAAGAGTATGAGGAGTTGCCAGGAAATCCAGTTCTACCTCCATGGGCTTCACCCTTTAAGGCTTCTACCTGGAGAAGAAATGTTCCATGAATCTGCAGTTATCAAAAGTAGCTCTCTGGGTATCATCTGGAGCAAGAAATAGGAGCAATGGGGTATGGGTATGTGGGTATGGCAGGACATCCCCTACTTGTGCCTCCCCAGAAGTTCACCCTTACCTTATTCCACTAGATTTTGTGCTCCACTGAAAAGCAGGAATGCCTCAGAGCACATTTTTCCTATGCAAATGTAGACATCTTTCCAGGGTGTTTAAATCTGACAATCTCTTTGGTTATGACCTTTCCACTTCAGAAGGATTTTGTCAATCTGCAACTCACCAATGATCTCCAGGCCCTACTTGGCAATTAAGAGCATACACTGTGTCATTTAGAAAGCTTGGTGTTTCCAAAACTTCAATATTGAAATGGGAATTTATTTAACTGGAAAGAAGCAAAGGCTCCTGAGGCCACAATGTCAACAAGTATTGAATAATGGCACCAGCTCACCAGAGAACTAAAACCCAGAGAGCCATTTTTTAAGCAGTAACTGACAGAAAGAGTTGAATTACTTTATACAGAAAATGAAAATAGTCTACCAGTGAATTGGAAGGAAGAGAAAAAGAATGCTGGGATTATAAGTAATGCATTATGGAGATTTATTTTAGAATATGAATAGCAGAAATTGTCACTAAGACACGTACTCCAAACTAAAGATTTTGCCATTGAATAAAGTAATTATCATTCATTAATCTTTGCAAGGATTATGAAAATGGGTTTGTGATCAGGCTTCCAAGCATTTGGAGCCATGACTATGAGGATAGATTTATCATTTCAAATAAGCAGATAATCTTCCTGTTTAATGAGCCTCTCCTGGCCGGGATGGAAAAGCATTGTGGGAATCTGACGAAGATGGTGCTGCAAACACCCTTTCCTCTTCCAGGCTTAGTCAATGTGACTCAACTCTTGTCAAAGCACTTGTTTTTTGACGTCATTCTTCTCCTTTTTCCCCTTGAATTTCTTACTCATTAATTTCTTTCAAGCTATGCCCTTAGTGTCAAAGAGAAATCACAGAGCTGACTTTTCTGGTCCTCTTCCTGGCTATGAGAACAATGTTGTTCCATTCAGCACAAAAGACAAAGAAAGTGAGTCCCTGGCTGGGCAGCAGAAGTAACAAGGACTATGTACCAGACAGGCCTGGGTTTGACTGTCTGTCCCATCAGTGGTGATAGGAAAGGTACATCATTTCTCTCCATCATAACTTGTTCCCCTATAAATGGGGGGGAGGGAGACAGAAATGACAATGGATGAAAAGTGGGAATGCTTGGCAGGAGAGCACCCCTGCCTCCCACACACACATAAATTCCTCCTCCATCTGTCTCCAGCAGCATGGAAAACACCTGTCTCACCTCAATTGGTACCTTCTAGACTGATGACACCTGGGCTCCAGGAAGTGGCATGTGGACTACCAGTGACCTAGAAAGGACATGGGAAGGCTTGTATTTGTGTCTGACTCATATGAAACCTTACATCCTAGAGTCTGTATGCTGCTTGGTACCACAGGCTAATGCTGGACATCAAGAAAATTCTCAATCCTCCAATAGCGACTGATTAATATCAGAGTCATCCACCCACCCTTGTCCCATATTCAAACAACAGCAAAAAGTCTAAAATCTATATTCCATATTATAAGCCTCTTTATCTGTATATTTTTCAATTGTTATCATTATAGGTTGCCATTCTTCTTTATTTTTCTTTTTACCTCTGACAGTCTCTGTTAATGTGATGATCACTGTGGCAGGAAAATAAGGTAAATAAGTATTTGCCTAAGAATCACAGAATCAAGCATTTAGTCATGGTTCTCCTTATACATTTATTCTATTATTGAGCATGTATTGTGGGCCAGGTCTTGTAATGGGCACTTATTTTGTGAGAGAAGAACAAAAGAAGGGGGCAATTACATTACCGGGCAGAAAAGCTGAAGCCCAAGAAAGAATATCAAAACCAAGTTATGTGCAAAGAAATATCTTTCATTGTGCCTTGATTTTCTTGTACATCAAAACAGTAACAACTGTTTACCATTATCAGACTTAATGCAAACCAATGAAGCCAAGAACTGAATTCACAAAATATCATTATGGAAATTCTCAGTTATGTTCTTGCATCAATCTTGACAACTTTCATTAATCTTTGTGGTTCTTACACTGTTTTCTAAAACACTGTGACTCAGAGACACATAACAATTAAAGATAAAGTTAATTAGAATCCAGGTTTCTTCACTCTTCTTTTGCCAGTGCTCACTGTTTAACTTGAACAATCAATTGCAAGTGAGAGATGGATGGGAATGAAAACTCAATGGCCCCAGAATGCAGACATACATGGACAGGGTATTTCCAATTTACCTGTAGATGGAAAGAGAGTATGTATGGCCTGGAGGGAGGATAACCAGACAGTAATGGGGGCCCACTCACTGCAAGGGACTTGTCCAAGGGTTCTGAAGCTATGGACAGTGGTAGCAATCAATAATGGGAGCTTCAGACAGACAGACCACAACTCAATTGCCCTTTTCCTTCACCTGGCAATGCACAGGGGGTTACTCCTGGCTTTTGCACTCAGAAATTACTCCTGGAAGTGCTCAGGGGACCATATGGGATGCTGGGAATCAAACCTGGGTCAGCCACATGCAAGGCCAATGCCCTACCCTCTGTGCTATCGCTCCAGCCCCATCAATTGCCCTTTTCTACCTGGACACATTGCCGGAGTATTTGGGAACCTTAAAAACACTGACTAGCTAACATACCCTGAGCATGTATTAAGTGTGCAAAGAATTCTAATTGCTTTATTTATTTTATTGAGGGGGGTCATGTATTCCTTGTAGCAACTTTCTGAATCATGTTCTACTGTTAAGTTATTGTATAGATGAGAAAGCTGGAAGTACATTGATTAGCCATGCTGGCAAACATAGTTATTGCCTGAACCAGTCATTCTTTCCCCCAAAGGGACAGAGACAGAGGGTGAAGGAGAAGCAAACTATTCAAAAAGGAATTGTTTCTACCACTTTTCTTCTCAAAATACAGAAGGAAAAGGAATTGTGAAAGCCAGAATCTCAGAACACAATTCAATGCAGTTGGCAAAGAAGGAGCAATCCTCACAACACCAGGCCCAGAGGGATAGGGGGGAAACACACCCCCTAACAAAAATGTTCTGCCTCCTGCCACTCACCACTGACTCATGAGAAAATGGGAAAATGGGGAGCTCTTGGGTACCAATTATGTACTGTTGAAAACTAACAATGGCAGTCACTCAAAAGCCCAGAAAGAGTTATGAGTCAGTTCCACAAGCATTGCAAGCCCTGGCTAGGCACTTCACAAAATTTCCTAATTAAAAAAAATAATGATAACATTGCAATCAAATATGGGTCCTGCTGATTGTTCTGTAGCTCAATGGGGGCTTGGGGAAATTTTTAATTTTACTTATTCTTCGACAAACTAAGAAACTTGATTCTATCTATTGGAGCTTGTCACAGAAAACTTGATGGGGAAATAAACTGTTGAATAATTGAATAATTAGGAGGGGAGATACCTCAGTCCTAAGCTTGCTTTTAGGAAGAAAAACCCAAAGATTCAACCAGGCCATCAAGCTAATGGTCTGACCTGCCTTCACTGTAATAAAAATAAGCTTTAAGTGTTTCCCAGAGGGACTATCGGGGTCTATCAATGACCGCCCTGGTAAGCACACACTGATGCACACCTCCAGTTCAAGCTGAATAATTTTGTGTCATGAATATCAACCTGCTCTTCCAAGAGATGCCAAGTCATCGGTCCTCTCACACATAACCCTTCATGTGTTCCTCATCAGCCCTATACCTTAGCAGAAGTGAAAGTCTCTGGGTCTCAGGCTTCCCTGAAGGAGAGCAATTCTTTTGACCAAAAGACATTCCTCAAACATGCACCTTAATGCAGCTATTTTGAATTCAAAGGCCATCTCTTTTCCCAGGAATTTGCAGCCTCGTGAGGCAGAATCATGAAATAACCCTGTAAATAAATGTGATCACTACACTAAAAGGAGGTGCATGGGGCTATAAGAAATGGAGGGTAACACTAACCAAACTGTAAAAATGGGGCAACAGGGAAAGGGTCAAGGAAGACTTTTCCCACTGTCCAAGAAGAATGATGTTTCAACTTGGTTGTTAAACAGGGCTGGAGCAATAGCACAGTGGGTAGGGCGTTTGCCTTGCATGCGGCCAACCCAGGTTCGATTTCCAGCATCCCATATGGTGCCCTGAGCACTGCCAGGAGTTAATTCCTGAGTGCATGAGGCAGGAGTAACCCCTGTGCATCGCCAGGTGTGACCCAAAATCAATTCGGTTGTTAAAGGATGAGCAGGAGTTCTCCTACATTGGCATTTTCTGTTTAATTTTGTGAATCCTGAGGTGAGTATGGGATTTTGTCCAGAGTTGTATTTCTAGCCACTAGTCTTTTACTTCATATTTTACTTCATACTTCATACATTTATTGAATGTATGAAGGATGGGTAGAAAAGAGGGAGGGAGGAAGAAAGTGGAGGGAAGCAGGATGAAAGGAAGGAATAATGGATAGAAGTATGGAAATAAAGGATGAATGGAGTGATGGAAGTTAGTATTTGCATTACTTCATAAAATTTATTAAAATGTAATTTCAAATAAAATTTATTTTCCTGATATTTTTAACCCTGAATCTTTCCATCTTTTGCAAAGTCATGGTTTTAACATGTAACATTTTTCCTACTTGATTCTAGTCCCTGGGCAGACAGAGATGATTAGTCTCGGAATGTAGAGTTTCTTTCTCAGAACACAGGATTGGGACCAAGAAAGAGATCCTGGTCTCTTGGGGCATCTGGGTTTACAGTTCATTAACTTGGGAGCTAAGAGAAGACCATGCTTTCATCAGGTGAACAGGAAGCCAGGAAGCAGAGGAAGTCAGGCCTCAAAAGAGCAAAAAAACGCTGCTAGTATGCAAAGAAGTAAGACACAATGGAGACACAAAACACTTCCTGAATTTCCATTGCCTCCCAGTTACTGGTTCTTAAGGCTGTCACATTATGTTCACTGGTTCTTTGTGTTTTCCCAAATGTGTTTGCAATAGATTTTTGCTCTTGTTTATGCCAGACTGACTTGTTTTCTTGTGTGTGGAACCAACAACATTTTCTACAATGTCAGTAAGAGTTGGGTCAGAAGGGATTTAGCCTCCACAAGGCACTGAGGTCTGAAGGCGGGGCTATTGAAGAATGAGAAGACATTGGGGCTTCATTTACTGAGACAAAGGAAAAAGGTCTTGAGTTCCTAAAAATACCCAAAAAAGACTCTTGTGAGGGAAGTACGTTCCCAATGTGCCTTAAGAAGATGGTCAAAAGTTGGGGGCCAGAGCAATAGTACAGCAGAGAGGGCACTTGCCTTGCACACCACAGACCCAGGTTGGGTCCTCAGCATCCCCTGCAGTCCATTGAGCACCACCAGGAGAGATCCCTGAGTGCAGAGACAGAAGTAAACACTAGGCATCACCAGGTATGCCCCCCACTTCAAAAAAAGGTGTTCAAGTTGCAGTTGGTAAAGGAGTGTGAATAAAAATCTTCCAGAGGCCTGCACCAGAGAGCTGTGTTTGAGGAGCTCTCAGGGGTGAAAACCTGGAAAAAAGAGACAATAGGAACCCAGAGTGAATAGAAGCAATAAAGACACTGATAAAAAACCAAACTGGGAATATTTTTGTTCATTTACAAAGAGAGGCAAGCATCACAGGCCCAGCCACACATGAAGTCTGTCTTCTATACAAGATCACAATACCCCATACCAACTGATATGAACTGACCTATATTCAGTCTTCTATTCTCCACACAAACATCAGTTTCCCATCGTGCTCTACTAGCTTTCCTCAACCACAGTGGAAGTCACTATAGCAGCTCCTGATACCTTTTTGTCCTTCCAAAATTAGACAGAATGTCATGGCCCAGAGTCTGCAAAAACAATTGCTCCAGTGTCCTCCTACCTGTTTAACAGCTCATGATTAAATACAATGTAGTCTCACTTCTAGAAGCTCCAACTGAGTATATAACACACAGATGGGGGGGAGAGTCCATTAGCATCATAAACAGCATTGCAGAATAAACCTTCCACTGAAAATGATTAGATGTCAATTTTCTCAGCACAATTATAACGTGATGTAATTCTTACAAACAATATTTACACACATGCTTCCAGGAATACAATTACTCTAGATTATGGGTTTTACCTATATTGAACTTAAGCTCTTTGGCAAGAGTAGTTCCAAAACACAACTCTGGAAAATTACTCCAGGTAGTTGAGTTGAAACTTGTGCAACATCCATCCAGGAGGAGAGGTAAAGCAAACTTCTGTTGATTTTAATAATTCACTGCTTGGTGTTAGCTACACCCATGAGACCAAAGCCATGGGTAGCAAGGAGGCACTCAACACCACCCCAGCACATAAATAAACCATCCTTTCCTCTCAGTCCAAGAGGCAGTTATTGATTTAGGCTGTGATCTTTTCCTACCTGACTTGCTAAGGGTTTTTAAAATAGCTCACCTTAGGGGAATCAGAGTCTCAAGTACATTTCTTTGTCCTTTGACCAGTAAGAAAAATCACCAACACCTTACAAAAGACAAATTCTGCTAGAAGAATCTCAGAGGTTTTGATTGCCAGAAAACTGACCTGGCATCTTCACATGCAAGCTAACAAGCCAAAGACAAGATGGGCAGTCTGGTGGCCATCAAGTCCATCTTGTTCCATCAGGAATCAGAACTCCAGGTCACTATTAGGGATCCAATTCCAAGTCATGGGATCTTGATCAGCCAAAACACAAGCCCTGAAATCTCTGAGGAGGAGATGGGAATAATAATTCAAAAAGTTGAAACAAAAGTCTTCCCACCCTACATATTCAGTTGCCTGCTTGGAATAACCAACTGAAAATGGAGGTTTCCATGCTGACTCCTACTGGGGCTTTATCATCAGAAAAGCCTCATCATTTCTCAGATCTCTGTTTCCTCCATGAGTCAATAAACACCAACTGCCCATGCATCAGACAAGTCCAACCCCCTTTTCCATGACTGCCTCCAGCTCCAGTGACTGCAAATGCTGAGTCTTACTCTTCTAGCTCTCCTCCAATGGAATATAGAGGGGGGTGGGGGGCAGAGAGGGACTTAGTACATTCTAGGTAAGAATTCTAGGTAAGAATTTCATATTTCATAATCAAGATAATCTCATAAAGAGTTGCTATTCAAATATACCAACAACTCCTAAAAATCAACAATGAAAAAGCAAACAATCCCATTTGAAAATGGACCAAAAGTGTTAACAGACTTCTCACCACAGGAAATACACAGCAGGCACACACGTTCCACATCCTATCTCATCAGAGAAATACGGGTGAAAGCAACCATGAACTACCATACTATCCTTATCAGAAAGATACAAATCTTGAATATTAATGCCAAATGCTCACAAAGATAGAGAGCAGCAGAAACTCTCCCCCATTGCCGATGTGAAAGCAAAATGGCACAGCCATTTTGGCAGATCATTTGGGAGTTTCTAATAAAACTATAGACACTGATATAATGATCTAATGATCACATTACTTAATACTGACACACAAGAGTTGAAGACTTAACTCATCTATAAAGATGTTTACAGCACCTTTTTTTTTCTAATTGTTAAAACTTGGAGGTCATCAAGATGTTCGTCAATAGATGAAATGAGAGTACACCCTAATAAAAAATATTATTTCATTCAAAAGAGTAAGACATTTACTATATATATTAGGCACTGTCACATAGATTTAAATTCACGGGGCTCCTGTGAGTTTCTCAATAACCAGTCATACCAACTACACATATACTCTTGTCACTCATAAAGTAAGCATTTAACAAATGTAGCAGGAGAAGTAGTAGTAGAGGTAGTACTAGTAGTGGTAATAGAAATAGCTGGAGGAGTAGTAATAGTTGTGATAGCAGTACTAGAACTGGGATCACGTAGGACATCAAGAATGGAAAAATTGAAGGATGTGTCCTTAGATTCACATGTGGCCTTAAGAGTGATGCTTCTTCTGTTCTGAACCCCAACTTTCCTGCAGCCTCCCCGCACCCGCCCCACTGGTAGCACCCCCACTCCTCCTTACTGTCCTGTTTTCCTGTTTCCCACTATGGGACCTTCACAGTCACGAGTATATAAATCTTGGGACTTTGATGTCACACATAGTTGGTAGACTTTGATACAGTTTGCATTTTTTGTTAGCTCCTAAATGTTTGTTAGCATACTTTCCCCAATCTTGCTACTTTTCGTTGAGAAAGAGATAGCTGTGATTGTGACTTTTCAACTATGAAATTAGCAAGCAATCCTGAGAGAGAGAGAGAGAGAGAGAGAGAGAGAGAGAGAGAGACTGTGTCTTACCTGAGGGGTGGCTGGGATTCTGCACATAAAACATCCTCACCTGGGCATGTATAATAATGCCAGGGAAGATGTCCAGATGACAAACTTTACTGGGATAAGATAAAGTTTATAAGATAAAGCAGCAATAAGATTTGAGTAGCAAAGGTCTGAGTTCAACGTCAAGTTCCGGTATTTACTTGTTGGACTGAAAAATGAATATACAGCCCTTACCCTCAGAAGCCAGACAGACTACAGGGGCAGTGAACAGAGGAAGGCACAGTAATGTGACCTCCACAGGTTTAGGGGCTCAGGAGATGGGGGGAGGAGGGAACAGGACAGACCATGAGGAGTGGCACCTGGACAGAGTTTTAAGTAAGAATAGCAGTCAGCTATGCACTGAAGCAAAGGGGTACTCATAGCTGTGTTGAATTTTACAGAGTAAAAGAATAAACAAGCTTCCTCCATTAATGGTAACTTATACAAAGATATGCAAAAAAAATCACAGCAGGGAATCTAGCTCTATGGCAAGACACACAGACCTCATTTGGAGCCTCCAGAAAATAACAGAAATCTTAGCACTCATTTACCTTGCTCTCT
Source organism: Sorex araneus (assembly GCF_027595985.1). Classification (NCBI taxonomy): domain Eukaryota; kingdom Metazoa; phylum Chordata; class Mammalia; order Eulipotyphla; family Soricidae; genus Sorex; species Sorex araneus. Next base: position 161,617,278 of record NC_073304.1, on the reverse strand, counting down.
TCGCACTGGATTCACTGGCTCTTTCTGCAGGGATCTAGCCCACTGGTGATTCAGCATCTATTCATATTTTCATTCTTCTTCACTTTCCCCTCTCTCTCTCTCTTGTACTCTCTCCCTCCCTCCCCACCTTCCCCCATTTCCCCTCCTCTTCCCACCTCGATAGTCCCTCTCCTTTCAACCATTGGGATCCTCTGATTTCTGTTCATTCGTAGACCATGGAGCTCTGCAGACAACCTTCTCCTTGTGTGATCTGGCTTCTTCCTGGTGCTGTCTTGATGCTCTTTCTGTTGTGTCCCAGTTCACCAAGAGTGTATGTCAACAGAGAGCAGGCCTCTGAGTGAAATGGTTCAGAAAGTTAGGACAGATATAGAATGACTGCTTTCATTTGTGGTAGATATAAAATATATGTAGTAATTTTATGGCCCCGGTACAAGGGGCTTCCTTATTGGCAGTGTCTGGTCACCCACTGCCTGATCCTGCTGAACTTTCCCATCCATTCACATTATGACGGCCTCACATAGTTCAAGGGCACTGGCCACCCACAGCTTGATTCAGAAGCTTCTCAGAGTAAAGAGAAAATGAGGTAATGAGCAAATGAAGCATAAAAGTGGGGATGTGGCGGGTGATACTGGCCCAGTCCTACGGGGATTTGTGATCTGACTTAGGACGAGGCAGGGAGGATGTTCTACTTACGAACTTAGATATGGAAAGGAGCACACACCCGCAAATACTTTAAATCCACCTAAATCCAGTGTGTGGCTACAGTCCAATGATGCTGGAGCAAGACCCCAAGGTCTGCAGCGAAGCATTGCATTCTGGGTTCTGGGCACTGGTCACACTAAATGTGAGCCACTGCAAACCTCACTTCCTTTATGCAGAAACGGGTTTGATCCCTCTTCCCCTACAGTGAGAAAAAGAGCCCAGTTCCTGTGCCAAACTCTCTGCACGCAGGAAATAAGCAAATTCTCGTCCTTAATGCAGCCCCCACCTCCTAACCTCCTTTGCCCTGCCATCCTCGTGGGTCTTCAGAAGGGAACTGGTGGTGGTGGGGAAAGAGAGATGGTTTGGGAGGGGCTGTCCATCCTGTTAGAGATTCTGGATCAAACGGCCCAGCGAGATGACACAAATCACAGGACAGCATGCTGGAAAGGGGAACTGGGGCTGAGAGCTGGTATTGGGAAGGAAAAGAGAGCAGTAAAGGAATGAAGGGCAGCAGAGGAATAAAGACTCTCTCAGGCCACTGGGGCTGGACTGAGAATGCATCACTGTCGGGAAAATGACTGGCAGGGGGAGACATGAGTAGACCAAGAGAGAAGCATTTCAGGATTGATTTGGCAGGAGCGGAGGCAGCAGTATTTCACCCAGAGCTTTAGAGCAAATGGAAAATCAGCTCTCAGGCTGAAACAGATGCAGAAGAAAAGCTGCAGAATCTGAGTATGTTTTTCTCTTAAGAAAGAGAGAACCATCAGGGCTCTAGAGAAAAGCCTGGCAGAACAGAACAGCAGTGAGTCACTGGCACCTGTGCCTCGCCTCTCTGCATCACAAAGGCCCAGCAGATCTTGGGAGGGAACCCAAAAACCTGGGATTGCCCTTTCTCCACTGGGTCACCTCCTGCAGGGACCTGAAGATCCCTGAGCCTTAGTTTTCTTTCTAGAAAAGGGGGTGGGGGTCCCATGGTACCTGCCTCTCAATGAAGAATCCCCTGCAAACTCCGTTATGACATCCTGTGTGAGGCACACCAGGGAGAGACCATAATCAGCAGTGGGCATGGGAGTAAATGGAGCATGGAGAATCACTGGAGCAACGAAACTGTCCTGCACAGCTCTGAAATGGTAGTGGTACTTCAGAGCACGTTGTCTAAACCTTCAAAATCTACAACACCAAGAGTGAACCCTAATGTAAACTTTGAACTCAGGGGAGAGGGACATGTCAACAGAGGCAGTTGGACTATGACAAATGAACTCCTCTAATGGGGGCCATTAATCACAGGGGGAGGGGGCTGCTGCAAGAGCAGACGCAGGAGGTATACTGTATTTCATTGCATTATTTTCACACTTTTTCAGTCCCCAAACTGGCATATGACCTTTGAATACAGAAAAGTTTTAGTGTATGTCTAAAACTCTCCTACCAACAGCTTTGTGAATCATGGCTCTTTAAATTTTTTTAATTAAATAAAATAAGTAAGAAAACAAAAGCCCATCGGCTGGAGAGAGAACTCAGTAGCCTGTAGCCTATGCTCTGCACACAGGAAGCTGGTTCTGAAAGTCTCTGAGCACCACCAGATAAAACACTCCCGAACAAATAAGTAAGTTTCACATAATGGTTGCCACATATCATTTTACACACACACACACACACACACACACACAGCTACTGGGTGTCTACATTCCTATTCATGGAAGCGTCTTATCTCATCTCCCCACTTCTTGGGGTTATTAGATTTGTTGTTGATAAGCTTCATATATCTTAGGAATTGGCCCCTTATCTGACGTCTTGTGAGCAAGTATTTTCTCCCTTTTCGTAGGGTGTCTTATTTTAGCCTGAAGGGTTTTGGGGGTGTTTTTTTTTGCCATGTTAAAAAAAATGGGAATGGTGGTTTAGGATACACCAGAGGTGCTCAGAACTTGTTCCTAGTCCTGCACTCAGGAATCACTCCTGGTGGGCTTGTGGTACCACCATATGTGGTATTGGGGATTGAACCTGGGTCAGCTATATGCAAGGCAATTGCCTTGATCACTACTATGGCTTTGGCCCCTACCATGATAAACTTGAAAAAGTGTCTCTCATCACTTATCTTTAGGTAAATGTGAATATAAACAACAATGAAATGTGATCTTACGCAAGTGAGAATGGCATTTTTGAGAACAAAGAACACTCCATGTAAGTGAGATAGAAATTCATTTTTGAAAATGTGTAAATCCCTTTGTAAGCTAGGAATAAACAAACCTTTCTTAATCTAGAAGAGGGAAACCATGAATGAATGTCATACTCAATGTCAACCCTGGGAAGCTTGTCTTGTCTTGTAAAGAGGCTCCTGTAAGTTTTCTTGCAAAATTACTTTCAAACCTAAGAATTCTCTAAGATGTTGCTGGTCCCTGAAGTGCCAAATCATTCCTTCAAGACTGAGTGACAATCTAGTTGGACAGAGCATTCTTGTTGAGGTGTTCATTGTGTTGAGTGTTTGTACCATATCCCCCATTCTTTTGGCCCAGAATCATTTGATAGGCCTACCATGACTCTTATGGGCTTTCATTTGCATGTAAGTTTCTTTGTTTTTTGGGTTTTGTATTTGTTTGTTTTGGAGTCACACTTAGCTATGCTCAGGGGTTACTCCTGGCTCTGTGCTCAGGAATCACTTCTGAAGGTGCACAGGGGCCTATATGGGATGTCAGGGATCAAACCTGGCTCAGCTGTGTGCAAGGCAAATGCTTACTTGCTGTATTATTGCTCAGGTCTCTGTATGTAACTTCCTTTGAAAAAATATTTGACATAAAATCTTCAATGATTATACAGTGAAATATGGTGTATGAAATCCCTGCATCTTCCTTTCAGCTTTGTCAGGCTTTCTTTCTTCCTTCCCTTCCTTCTTTTCTCCCTCCCTCCCTTCCTTCCTTTCTTTCACATCCTGTGGCACTCAGGGGTTAATCCTGATTCTGTATCCAGGTGTAATGCCTGGCAGTGTTCAGTGGTGTCAGTGATCAAATCAGGTTCGGTCATGTTTAAGGTAAACATCTTAACCCTACACTCTCTCTCTGACCTCACTTCTGTACATTTTTCTCACAGAACTCTCACTCTAACTTTTGGACTTAAATAGAAGTCACAAAACCAATACCCAATTTTTCAAATGAGAAAACTACAGTGCAGGATATTGAATTCTCAGTTTTCAGAAGAATCCGATTAAAGGCTGGTCAACTGAGCCCCAGGGCCCTGCTTCACTCTGCCTATAGAGTTCTCATGACTGGAGCCAGGGAGGAAGCTCACATGGTCAAGCATATGCCTTGCATGTCAGGAGGCTCTGAGTTTCTGCCCTAACACCACCTGGCCCCAGGGACACCCTGTGTGGCCCCTTTATTAACAAGCAAATAAATAACTTCATAATTGAAAAACTGTTATTCTGATTCTACCCCCTATTCATCAGCACAAATGCCCGACTGATGACAGGACTCTAGTCAGGCCCATAAGTCCTTTTCATTGCTAAGGTCAAGTTCCATTACAGAGCGAGGCCTTCTATCTCTATTCAACCACAGGCACCTGCAGTCCATAGGAATCACACAAACACTATCTTCCTGTCTCCTCTCCTGTGTTTGCGTCTCAGGCCACAGACCCTCCCACACAGAGCACTCTAACACTCTACTTGCTTCCTTTTCAGAACCCCATTTCCCAGCTAAACGGCTAAGCAGCCCCTCCACGAGTGAGTAATCTCTTTTCCAGAACTTTCTCCAGAAAATTCTGGCAGTCTGCAAGTGGCCTCAACATCGTTAAAAAAAAAAAAAAAAAAGCCTTTTCCTACAAAAAGCAAATGCATGCACCTAACTGCAGTGGGGCGTTTAAAAGCAGCCATTCCCCTCACCTCAATACCAATATTGGCATCTTACTCTCTATCACTTTACTTTGGGAAGATTATAACAATTAATTTGCCCAGATAATCCTTACGGTATCTCCAGACCTTCCTGAACCTGCCCAGTTGAGACATATGCTTCTCCTTGGGCAAGTCTAACACTTCCTACTTTCTGACACTTATCTGTGGGCCATTCTAGGCCCCTCCTCTGCACCTCTGCAGCTCCAAATCACCCACATCAAGGTCACTTGTGATGTTCTGGAGATGCTGCTGAGCACTGGGATTCAGGCACTGTATTGGTGCCAGAGAGACAGAGAGAAATGAGTGACTTCTGCTCTCGAGGTGTTCATTAAATAGATAAGCAAAGACCAGGACAGTTTCTAGGCCAGAAATCAGCACAGGGTCATGTGGGTTCATAGACAGAAAACATCTGCTCCAGACAGGGTACCCACAGAGGATAATATGTGAGCCTGGTGGGGGTCAGTAACGGATGCGTTTGGCAGCAATCAAGGGAAGCTGATCAATAACTTCTGAAGATACACGTGGAAGAAGTCTGGGGAGGCCAAAACAAGGTTCACACAACAACTCACCTGTTCCATGGAGGATCTGGGCTCCTTCCCGCTCCGCCTCCTCTTCATCCTCAGCATGTCATAAAGGAAGGAAGTGTGCTTTGCTTTCATTCTCTCACCTTTACTTTCCAGACTGGAGCAAAGGGTAGAATCAAGGAGACAAGATCATGGATAAACTTTCCCTCTTGATTTGTGAAGAGCGCTTTCCCTGGCAACGTCTGCCTTGTTCAGGACCCTGTTCCCAGGTAACATTAGCTATAAGGAAGGTGAGAAAATTGCATGGTATAGCAGAACAGAAAAGAACGCTAAGAACTAACAAAGATCTGTAAGTAGAAATTAACTCTTCATGCAGAATGTGGGGAGAGAGAAACCTTCCAAGTGCTGTGCCGAAGATGATACATAAATGATAACGACATTTTCATGGGATAGAAATAACTGAGTGGAACCAGAAGCCATGTGGTACCACTCTACCCGTCCTGCTCTCACCTGAACCAAATGACTACAAGATTGTGACCCTCATTTTATATTTTTTCTGACATTAACATCATTAACATCTAAGGTTGTATGTTCATTCATTCCTCTCCTGTTTGAAAATCACCTTCTAGTGCAACCTTCACCACACTTCCCAGGGCACATATTACTCCACAATGAACAGTCCGCTGGAAAATACCACTGGCCACCTCAAGGTGCATGAAGAGCTCATCTGAACTGTACCGCAGCGGAAGGAGCTGCCTGCAAAGTGGCCCATTCCCACCGCTATGACTGAAACCATTCATTTAGTATCGATTCTGCTGCCATTCATTCCTTATTAGGTTTCTATTTGTATATGACTCCTTTTCTCTACTAAATTATAATTTCCATGAGGGAAATGTTGCGAATGGAAGAGACATTTTTCTGTTCTAGAGAGTCAGGTTACATTTCAGTTCCTAGAAGACTAGAAAAATTAAAAGGTAGAAATAAATCAAGATACACCTGCAGAATACATTACAGATACATACACATGTGTGTAAGCTAATGACCAAAAAAATTAAAATCATATAATAATTTAAAGGGAAATATAGGGGCATATATAATTTTAATCATTAAAATATACTAGTAATCAAATAAATGTAAACTAAACATCCTAATACATATATTGGGCAAAGATGAAATGACAATAGCTAATATTTTTTTAACCTTTCCTATAAGTCAGGTTCTCTTCTGATTTACTTTACATGCGCTCATTCATTTCATCTTCATAACAAGTCTGCAATGAAGTTACTACTATTGTCCTCCGCATTTTACAGATATGGGAGTAAGGCCCCGAGAATCTAAGAAATCTACCCAGAGAAACATAATTAGACAGTAGTAAAGACAGAATTTTAATGCAGATTTTGGGTGACCAAACCATACTCTTGACTCTCTGACCCTTCAATCATTCGGTGCTAAGTATGGAAGACAGATTAATTTATCTTCCCCTTACAATAGTCCTAGAAGGGATTTATAAACTAATGCTTCATAAACTATAAAATTGAGATCAAAATATATTGGCAAAATCAACATCTAGTAATTAATAGAACTAGATATGTTTACACAAAAGCAAGTCAGTATTAGCAAAGGTTTGAGGGAACAGGCTCTTTTTTGCTCAGTTGGTGCCAAAGTTCAATTGAATAATCACTGTGGGGGAACTTGGCAAACATAATTTGCTTTTGCCATTTGCCACATACTAATACAGTTTCAATCCCTTTTCCTAAAGGGATACTATGTGTTTTTCTAAAAGGATACTACAGGATTTTCATTCTGTACAAACAAATGTATAAAATTTATAATAATATTACTCATCATTAGGATCAAAAAATAGCTGATGATATATCCTCTGTATAAATGTGGTCATTTTAAATGATGGCAGAGACTTTCATGACTTGGTAAAACTATCACTGATACACTGCAGAGAGAAAATGTAGAAAATCAATGTCATGGAGCTGAAGTACAGCAGGTAGCTTGCCTTGCATGCAGCTGACCAGGGTTCAATCCCCAGCATCCTATATGGTCCCCAGACCAGTGATATGGTTCCCAGTGATTTCTGGGTGCAAAGCCAGGAGTAACCCTTGAGCATTGCTGGGTATGGTCCAGAATAAAAAGAAAGTCAACATCACTTATCATATAATATCATTTTTTAGAAAACACACAAGTAGAGCTGACCAGATAGCAAGAAGGAAAGGGGTCTAGCTCACTGATTAAAGCTAGAAACTGAGATACAGGAAGTTAGAAAGACACATAGCTACACCTACATTATTTATAAGAGGAAGAAGGTGATAAAAGCTGGTGCTTCCATAGAGCAGAATTTCAGGCACTGTTTTTCCTTTGTACTTTCATATATATATTTCCAATATTTTGTTACTCCAGTTATAATAGAAGGTGGAATGCCAATTTCTGTTCCACAGAATAAACTAAGTTATATTTCAGCCAAAGGTTCACAGAAAGGCCAGGAACCATAGTGCTAGGGCAGACAGTAGCCAAGAATAATGGTTAACACTTCCCAGAGACTCGTCACAGGAGAGACAGGTCCTTCTTCACAACCGGTAAGAGAATCTCTGGATTCTGGATCCCCTTTCACCACAATGCTCTTGTCCTGAAAGACCGAATTTTCATTTAATGGTGTATTCCACACAACCCTCCTCTAACCCTGATGGTCCTTCTTGTCTGGTGAACTAGATGCCCTATTTGGATGCTTTTTTTTTTTTTTTTTGGCTGCTTAAAGAAACTTGTCAGTGAAGCACATACTCGTGACGAAGATAAAAGGGTGTCCCTCATAAGTGTTATTCAAAGAGTCCCTCTGCTCAGACACCTCTTCATTCTCTTGGTCTCCACACACAAGCTCTCTCTGCCCCTCAGCATGCAATAGAAGATAAAGCCAAAATCACCAAAACAGCCTCCAGATCAACCCATTGGCCAGTTGGGAGAAAACCAGTGACTCCGTTTTGCTCCAGCATCCATTGTTGTCCCCATCAGGGCCAGAAGGTAGCTTCATAACACACCTGTGAAACTACCCTTTGGCCCTGTGGATTGATAGTGAGTTTTTCAGAAAGGGGCGAGGTTGGGGGTTGGGGGGCGCTTCAGAGAGGGCTTCTGCACCCATGCACTCTGCCGCCCTCTGGCTGCACCACCTCTTCCCTGTAGTTCTGCTGCCCTGAGCTTCATTCAGGTCAGTCAGTCAACACTCACCCAAAGGCTGAGAAACTCATTTCCTTTTTGTGCAAAGACAGAACGCAGAGCCTAGATCACAGAGCTACAGCTCTGCCCTCCCTCTCCCCACTTTCTGCACAGCACATCAGAAGCTTTGCGTTTTTATTACCTGACTGCTTTTGAGAAGCATCAACATTAACACATGCTAAAAACATGGTATAAATGCCCTAGAACTAGTTCTTTGGCAAAAAGAAGACAGACGATTCTTTCCCAGATTCAGAGCCAAGGGTGAGCGGAGGGTTCTGACCTCTGCATAAATTAAACTGGGGGACCAGTTTAATCCCATGTGGGGGAAGGTGTACACTTCCCTCTAATTGGTCAAAGGGTAGAGATGACTAGAAATTGCCTTCATGTGAGCGGCTCACAGCTTTCCATGCTGGGGACCTATTCAAAATATTCTGATGTGTGAAATAAAGCAGGACTGTTTGCATAAGAATGGAAAAACATAGAATTTAGATCCCATCTCCCCAGGTCTACCCGACCGATGCACTACTCAGACACATTAAAAGTGGCATTGGGATCTGGTTTAATTGGATTTTCTAAATCTTCCATGTATTCTAACGAGCTTAGGGGAGAATCCCAGTAGTTAGGATATAGCTACAAGCAGGATGAACCATGAGTGCCCTGTGCTGAAGGGTTGCTGTGTGGATCCCCATAGCCTGTGTGGTTCTCCCAGCCTCTGACATCCAGAGGGCTGACAAAAAGACTTGGATTTAGGGGCTGGAGTGGTAGTACAGTGGGTAGGGCATTTGCCTTGCACGTGGCAGACTGAGTTCGATCCCCAACATCCCATATGGCCTCCCGAGCACCGCCAGGAGTAATTCCTGAATGCAGAGCCAGGAATAACCCCAAGCATCGCTAGGTATGACCCAAAAAGCAAAAAAAAAAAAAAAGACGTGGTTTCCATTTCCATGTTTTGAAAGAAAGGTGCAAAGGTCTTCAACAAGACGAAGTGGATGGCGCTCACTGTACTTTCAGGTGCTGCACTTGGTGATTTCCCAATAAATGACAGAGCCTCGTAGGACAGAGGATCTGCTGACCCGTAGTCTCTCAAAGGGCACATGCATCCCCAACTCTCTTCTCAGGCAGTTGCACGGGGATGCCCAGTCTCAGCCACGATGCCGAGGAAAACAAAAGTGGGTGCCACACTGACCAGCTGCCTCCAGAAGTATCACAGATTGGATGTCTTCCACAGCAGACATGCATTATTTCTCCCAGCTCTAGAGGCTGGAAGGGGCTGGCAAGGCTGTCTTACTGGCTTGCATTTGACTCTCTTTCTTCCTCACACATTCTTCCCTCCAAGGTGTCTGCGTCTAACTTTTGTCTTCACATCAAGACATTGGACAGATGGGATCAGGGCCCACCCCAAGACCTCATTTGAACTGAATTCACAGTAAAGGTCAGATCTTGATGGAGTCTCTAAGACACTGTATCCCTTATGGAACTGAGTGGGCAAAGTCCAGCCCGAAGCACTCTTGAAGGATCACCCTGGGCGTGCACGGGTTTCTCCAGACCACATGAGCCTGGGCAGGGGGTCGGACCACCGTGATTCTACAGAGGTCAGTCCCAATCCCACAGGCACAGATGAAAGCGGTGAGCCCAGAGGTCAGTGCTGGGGCCCCTCTGGGCTATAGCTTGTCAAACACATAATGAGGTCAATCCCCATCTCACCCAAATCCTCTCTATATATAAACTCAGAGCAGCACCCGACGCAAAGTGAATTCTTTGTAAACCTTAGTGACGAACAGAATACATCAAGTTCCTCCTCGCCCAGAGCTGGTAGATCTACCCAGTGAATCCCTGAAGGTGACACTAACTGGGGAACACTTGAACCCACAGTAAGTCTGGTCCCAACAGGGCAGCTATAAGTTTTAGAACAAATACTCTTTTGACCTTCCAGAAGCCTTATCCAGTTCACTCTTTCAACACTGGCCCCTGAGCACTTAAGGCTTCACTTGTAACTGAGAATTTGCATCCACCTGTGAACCTGTTTGTACAGGCTGAACTGGAAGGCAATGAATTTTTCCTTTTGTTTTTCTTGTTCTCACCACAGACTACAAAGAAAGGCTTAAACTAATCCTTGGAAGATAAAAATCTTCAAGTGACTCCTCTTTTCCGAACCCATTCAGTCTTGCCTATAGCTAATCAGCTGGCTTGTCAAAGCCAACCCAAAATCTCCCACAAACACGACAAGAAGAAAGAGAGAGGCTGGGTCATTTGCTTTGATGTTCAGGGTTGTGTGAGAAAGGGCTGACTCTTGGTAGCACAGGAGCTGCGTCCAGCCAAGGGTTCACTTCTCTCACACAAGGGGTGAAAGATACTCAGATGAAGAAGTCAGATCATTGTAGGGTGGGGGGAGGGGGCAAGAACTGGTGAGAGAGGGGCTTGAACCCCACAACCCCCAGTATTTGGAATGACCTCACTTATAGAGGCTGGTCTCACTGCTTCATTCCCCCCTTACAGCTGTCTCGGTGTCTGTCCGTCTGTCCCTCTGTCTGTCTGTTGAAAAGCCTCCCAGAACAGCTCCATCACTACAGAAAGCCCTCCTGAATGGCCCTGGCTTTGGGCAGGTTTACAAACAAGCTCCAGTCCCCATCCCACAGTGTCGAGGACACAACCAATGTCCTTCCTGTACCAGAAAGCACAACTCCTAAGCACAGCCGAGTGAGGCAGGACAGGGGTGCTGGTGGCCTTTCCCTGGGCACCCTCTCCACACCCAGCACTTTCTGTGGACACTGAGAGAAGACACCTCTGCGGGGAGGGGGGCAGGCACTCACCTTCTCATGTGGAGAAGCAGGCACGGGACAACAGGGCATGGTGACCAAGAAACATGAGGGACTCCAGTATAGGAGAAGTGAACTTCCGGTCATGGGGAGAAGGCGACTGAAGAGTCACAAAAGCCATTGAATGTCCAGGAAGATAGCTCAGGGGTTAGGAGGCTGGCACCCACAAGTTCCAGGGTTCTGTTGCCACAAGCCCCCTACAACTACCAAGCACCACCAAGTAAGGCCCTGGTGATCTTCCCAAACAATTGGGTGGTCTTGATGATCTCCAGCACCATGTGGTCCAAGCAGTACTGTGCTGCTGGTACTTACTGCAATAGGCACTCAACCTTCCAGCCCCACTGTCTGAGCACTGCTTGGAAGACTCCCCGCAGAAAGCATCTAAGTGTGTGGGGAGGGGGGGATTCAAGGATTCACACAAGTGGGCTTGTGTGAAGAGAGGAGATCTGCAATGCCGCATGGCTTGATCAATGTGTGATCTGCCCCAGATCCCTGTCCAAAACGGGAGAAAAGAAGGGCTCCATCAGCATGGAGGTTCCCACTCCTTAATCTCCACTACTAGGGTTCCAATAAACCTACATGCCAATCAATGTTAAAAATTAAAGTTTGCAAGATGTAGTATCTAATCACATTTGACTTTTTTTCCTAATCAGTATAGTAGACAGCCAACTGCAAATGCTTGAGTTGCTTTCCAAATGTCTGTTTCTTTTCTGGTAGCTTTTGGGTCTCTCCCTGCTATTGGGGACAGCGGACCTTGCCGCAGGGATGGTCACTAGGGGTGAGTGAAGCACGGTTTAACTGGCACAATGCAACAGAATGCCAGTGCAGAATCGAGGGAGTTTGGTCAAGATGAAAATTATTTTGGAGAAGAGGGGAAGGGGACAGGTGGCACTAGACCATCTGCTTCAGAAGAAATAATTGGGATTCCGGCTTGGCTGAGATCGTTTTTAGAATAAGCATTTGCCGAACCCACAGCTGCTGCCATGTAAACTCATGGCCCAGCTTTACAGACTAGCAACAAATCTTGGATGAGATGTGAGCCAAGCCGCCTTAATTCACAATACACTGGGCTTTCAGTTGAAAACTCTGGGTGCCCTCAGGTGCCGGCAGGCAAAGTCCTTACCCTGTCGAAGCCCCCGTAGCTGCACCCACACCCACAGCTGCTGCCATGCCAAGGGCACGACTCCACTGCTTTATTCCAGGTACACAGGTTTTCTGACTGAAAACTCTGGGGTCTTCTCAGAGTGGGGCAGGCAGCCTCTCCCAACCCGCTTATACTCCCCAAGCCCCAGCAGCCACATGCACATCCCACTGCCACAGGCATGTAAACTCATCCATTAGCCCAGTTCTACAGATCTTGGAGTTCCTGGGTCATGATGCCTCCAAGTTCCACCACAATAACATCCCAGTAGGAGCATACCATGTTAGATGGAAAAGTGATATAGATGCCAACCAAGCACAAGAAGCAAAAACACAGAAGGCTCAGCTAGTAACAAACAGTTTAGTAAACCCTCAGACAAGGGCTTAATAATCCCACAGTGAGATATAACAATTTTCACAAATTTTATTTTACTGATGTACTTCTTAAAATAATTTCATCCTCCATTTAGCTGTAACAAATAATGTCATTGTCACTGTCATCCCATTGCTCATCGATTTGCTCGAGTGGGCACCAGTAACGTCCCATTTTGAGACTTGTTGTTATTGTTTTTGGCATATTGAATACACCACGGATAGCTTGCCAGGCTCTGCTGTGCGGGTGAGATACTCTCAGTAGCTTGCCAGGCTCTCTGAGAGGGGCGGAAATATCGAACCCATGTTGGCTGGGTACAAGGCAAATGCCCTACCGCTGTGCTAAACATCCCAGTAAACTGTAAAATAATATAAAATAAATTATTTTGTGCCCACTAAGGGTGCAGGCTTTGGGAGGGTGGTGGAAAACTGGGACAATGGTTGGAGGGATTGGACACTGGTGGTTGGGATTGGCGTTGGAACTGACTGCCCGGAGCAACTGTATTATGAAAAACGTTGTAAACCATGATGTTTAAATAAAGAGAAAAAAAAAAGAAAAAGAAAAAGCATTTGCGAGGGTTGCTGAAAAGCAGAATCAATTCTAAGAAAAAAAGGAAGAGATAAAAAAGACTGTGAAGGACGAGCTCTCCAGATTAAAATGGTGTCACGTCAACCCTGCAAATGAAAACACTCCCAGAGCCAGAGCCAGAGGGAAACCCTTTGAGTAACGGGTAGCCATCAAAGTGGAGTGGGTGACCTTAGCTCTGACAGTCTGTCTCTACTACCCACTAAAACTACTTAGTACCTTTCATCTTCAGGGAATGGAGCCGCATTAGAAGAGTTATGGGCCAAGATGCTTCGAAACTGTGATGATCTTCTTCCTTTAAAATCTCTGCTCTCTGGCTATAGGGACACATCTTAGTGTTTCAACCCTTGAAACAATAAGGACAGAACACAGCCTTTGTCATATAACTCCAGCTGTAAATACCAGCTATTTAAGAAGAAAGAGGAACAGAGGGAGAGAAAGACAGAAGGGAAGAAAGGGGGGATGAGGAAAGAAGAGGAAGGGAAAGGAAGGGAAGGCAGGATCGTAAAGAGTTTTGATGACCACTATGTTTTTAGAAAAAAAATCCACAATTTTAGGTTCAACTAAAAGTATCAGGAATTTAGGTCAATAAATACAGTAAATGGCTTCTCTATAATTAACAATTAAACTGTATTTCATATGTGACTTTTAATAAGTATTGCACACTCAAAATTTAATGCTTCAACTTCAATAGTTTCTGCAATATGAGCTAAAATAGTCGATGAAATGTAATATTTGTCAGCATCTATAATAATCACTGTAATTACTTTCATCTGTCTATAAAAGGACAATTTCTACTTTGTGTCATTATCCTCATACTGAAATAGCACAACACAAATTAGAAATTATATATAGATAAATTAAGGTTTCCTACCAGAGTTTGGGGTGAAACTTTTCATGTGAAAACTTCAGCAATTGACTCTAAGTTGGTTAGAAGAGTTCAAACTTTACTCATAATCTGGTCTGAAAGAAAGTTTAATTGGTAGTATTGACTAGAGAAAAATGTCATGGACGCAGCCCTCATTAATGTGAATTTTGCCATGCTTTTCTTTGCTCTATCCATAAAGAACATAGTTTCTTAGCAAATTGTTAACATAAATTCAATTGTACCAAAAATAAACTTCCTGATTCTATTATTAAGAGTTTGAGTGTTTATTTTTTAATTTTATTTGTCTGGTTATAGTTACACACCCAGCAGCGCTCAGGATTTACTCCTAGTCCTGTAATTGGGGCTCACTCCTGGCAGTTCTCAGGGGACCATGCAGTGCTGGGAATCAAACCCAGTTCTCCTGCATTAAAAGCCTATGTCCAGCCATTTCGCCAGGTCAGGACACAACTTTATGTTACTGCAGATCATAAATACCTATACAGTTCTGCCTGTTCCTTGATGGAACTGAAAATATTCTGCCTGTTCCTTGATGGAACCAAAAATATCAGGTCAAATCTCATCTAATATATCTAGAAAAATACAACCCAATCAAGAGGCAAAATATCTTCTCCTTCCCTTACTTGAAAATAGTCATTAAAAGATAACAGACAAGCGATATTCTTGATAACCTTTTAGTACCGATATTACAAACCACAATGCCCAAAAGGGGAGAGACAGAGACAGAGAGACAGAGACAGAGAGAAGAAGAAGAAGAAGAAGAAGAAGAAGAAGAAGAAGAAGAAGAAGAAGAAGAAGAAGAAGAAGAAGAAGAAGAAGAAGAAGAGGAGGAGGAGGAGGAGGAGGAAGAGGAAGAGGAGGAGGAGGAAAAAGAGGAGGAGGAGAAGGAGGAGAAGGAAGAAGAAGAAAGAAGAAGAAGAAGGAGAAGGAGGAGAAGGAAGAAGAAAGAAGGAGGAGGAGGAGGAGGTGAAGGAGGAGGAGGACCTAACAGAGAGGCAGGTAGAGGATGGGGGTTGGGGGACGGGAGGGAACCTGGGGACACTGGTGCTGGGAAATATACACTGGTGAAGAGATAGGTGTTGGAATACTGTATGACTGAAATCCAATCAGGAACATCTCTGTAAGGATCTATCTCACAGTGATTCAATTAAAAAATTTTTAAAAAAATAAAAGATAACAGAGAAAAGATACACTGAATGAAAAATATGTGATGTCATCTTTGTCACTTAATACATAGTTGGCTTTCTTATATATCAAACAAATAGTGTTTTAGGTTTTTATATGCTCCTTTAAAGAGCGTTTCTCCCTCTGACTTTCCTTCCTTCCTGGGGTTTCCCTGTTCTATCAATTGCTCTTCGTCTCTTGACGTGGTCCCCATTTATTTTCACTACGGCCTCCTTGAAATATACTGGAGAGGCCACATGGGTCCCAATGAGAAATATTCTCTAGAGCACATCCTTTAGGAAAGGGGGTAAATTAAAAAGCTCCATTTCTCCCCGGCTTGGAGTTATTTGTATCATTGGTTGACTTGAAAGCTACTTCTCTCCAGGGTCTCATCCATTGATCTCTGGATAATTGCTGAAATGTTCTTCTAAATCCTCTGAACCTGAAGCAGAAACGCTTCTCAATCTTTCCCCAATGCCACCTTATCCCACCCTCTCCTGAGAGGTCTCCAGAGTCTTTGTCTTTATACACGAAAGCAGTCAGTGTGTGCATTTCTCCAGGGCTTCACAGCACAAACCATAGTGAATCCTCCTTAAATCACCCTGGCTTATGCAACTATAAATAATTCCATGTCCTTGGGGTGATAAAATCTTAGCATCAGAAAGAATTGCATCCAATTCAAAACTTTCATTTATACCAAAGGAAAATGAGAGCTGGGGGAAGTGAAATGACTTGCCCAGGGTGACAAATTTCTCACTGACTGGCACTGCTAAGAAATAGCACTAGACAGGAGAATGGCTTTTAGCCTAATTCTTGCCAGTGTCAGAGTAGAAAATAATAAAATGTATATTACATTTTTCATGTTTGGGTTTCACCTTAATTCATATGAGCTTTCTTCGTAATTAATCTGTGAACCCATAAGCCTTTATTCTGGCAATGTTTTCATAAGAAATTCTTCATTGATTCCTCACACCTTGGCCTTGACCAATAATAAAGGGAAAAAGGGTCCGTGCTTAGATACTAGGCTTCTTTCCCTTAACTTCCTGGCTATTTTTATAAGAGAAGAGATCATTTTTCTTTTTCTTTTTGGTTTTGGGGTCACATCTGGTGATGCACAGGGGTTACTCCTGGCTCTGCACTCAGGAATTACCCTTAGCGGTGCTCAGGGGACCATATGGGATGCTGGGAACCGAACCCAGGCCAGCCACGTGCAAGGTAAATGCCCTACCCGCTGTGCTATTGCTCCAGCCCCCGAAGAGATCATCTTTCTGATGAGCCACAGCCTGATGTCCTTTGGCACACTGTCCCAAACGCTGGTGCAGCTATGCATTCAGCAAGACTGAAGCTGTCCTTTCCCACTTTCTGTCCCCGGAGTACGAAGCCAGCTCAGGGCCCTTCGCACCCCCTAATGTTCACCAAGGAAAACCCGATGGCCTGGGGGGCAGGGATAGCTCAAAGACTTGTTCCAGCCTCATAATGCATGGTTCACTAAACACCGACCCCTCCAACCACCTTCCGGCATGCAATGGGAAATAGCCTCTGCATGTGGCTCCCAAATAAACAAACAACCCCCAAATCAACAGCCAAACATTAAAAACACAATGGCTGATTAGCCACCTGGAAAATGCCCGCCCCTCTCCCCTTGTCTCCCATCTGGCAGCCTCACTTGAGCTGCTATCCTGGCCCAGAGCCCAACAGCCCAAC
The DNA here is from genome assembly GCF_027595985.1 of Sorex araneus. Lineage (NCBI taxonomy): Eukaryota > Metazoa > Chordata > Mammalia > Eulipotyphla > Soricidae > Sorex > Sorex araneus. Next base: position 161,600,291 of record NC_073304.1, on the reverse strand, counting down.
AGCCTGGCACCACTTTTGGGCCGCAGGCTGGCAGAGAATATGCACTAGTTAACGTCTAGCTCTTTTTCTTCCAGAATTTACAAATGTGGTTTGAAAGACAATTCGTAAACCCTCTCCTTTGTGGGAGATGGGTTGGGGGTAAGAATATGCAGTGAAACCATGATGTCCCAAAGGGGAGAGACACAGAGAAAGAGGGAGGGGGAGAGAGAGAGAGAGAGAGAGAGAGAGAGAGAGAGAGAGAGAGAGGGAGAGAGAGAGAGAGAGAGAGAGAGAGAGAGAGAGAGAGAGAGAGAGAGAGAGAGAGAGAGAAAGTAGAGGTGGGGGGGAAGTGCCTGCCATAGAAACAGGCTGGGTGGTGGGAACTGGGACATTGGTGGTGGGAAATGGTGGAGGGATGGGAGGTGAAACACCATGTGACTGAAACCTGACCTTGATCAGCTATGTAACTCTGTATGTCATGGAGACTCAATAATAAATAAATAAATAAATAAATAAATAAATAAATAAATAAATAAATAAAAAGAATGTGCGGGGGAGGGGATAGGAAGTTAGGAAGCAGAAGATGGATTTCAGTATGAGGCCTAAGAGATGCCAAACTCAAAGAAGCCCTGAAGGGTGGGGGCATGAAGGGCAGTGGGCAGCCACCGGGTGATTACCAAGACACAACAACTAATGATGCACATATGTGTTCCCCACGGAGCCCTGCTCTAAACCCAATGAACATGTATGTAACTCACAGGATTTTTTTTTTAATTTTTGGGTCACACCCAGCGATGCACAGGGGTTACTCCTGGCTCATGCACTCAGGAATTACTACTGGTGGTTCTAGGGGATCATGTGGGATGCTGGGAATCAAACCTGGGTCAGCCGAGTGCAAGGCAAACACCCTACCCGCTGTGCTATTGCTCCAGCCTCAACTCACAGGATTTTAAAACACCCAGGTCACGTTGTCCTGTTCTAATGTGGACACTGACCTGGAAACCAGGTTCTGAAGAGACGCCCATCACAAATTGCCTGGCCCCAACATCTCTCTTCCTTGTTTCCAAAAGCCATTTCTAGAAGGTGGTAACAAATCCCATTTGGTTTATTTCTGGTCCTTTTCTCCAAAAGAAACACTCAAAGGGTTTGGGTTCCTTAGTCACTTTACCAGGGTCGGAGTCATACCTGCCTCTAGGGAAAAGGGAGAGAGACGCATTTCGGAGAATATCCTGTGCAGGATATTGTTCACGGGCAAGTTACCCTAGAGCACCTATGGGGTCCTGCCAACGGTGTCCTACATCTAGTTCAGTCTGTGCCTAACATAACTGGGATGGACATGTATAAAGATATTTCTAGATGGAGAAGCACAAGCAAATATGATACTTGTACAGCTGAAAAAAGGGGCTGGAGCAATAGCACAGTGGGTAGGGTGTTTGCCTTGCACGCGGCCGACCCGGGTTCGAGGGTTTGATTCCTCAGTCCCTCTTGAAGAGCTGGGCAAGCTACTGAGAGTATCTCACTCACACGACAGAGCCTGGCAAGCTACCCATGGCATATTCGATATGCCAAAAACAATAACAAGAAGTCTCACAAGGGAGACGTTACTGGTGTCCGCTTGAACAAATCAATGAGCAATGGGATGACAGTGATACAGTGGTACAGTTGAAAATATGGAGTCCTCAGAAAATAACCAGGGTAGTTTCTGCCTGTTCCCAAAACCCTAATATTTCCTTAGGGGTAAGCCTGGTCCATGTGCTCATACACACAGAGCAGAGAGGTAGACAGAGCACTTACAGACATCCCAGTCTTGCTGAGCTCTACCTCACCACGAGACTGGGACCACTATAGCCTTCTCTGTGCATAGGAGCCTTGTCTATGCCGTGAACAAGATGAATGACCTGATGGCTGGGTCCCTTTTCAACCCAAGACTCCATGATGTGAATAAAATGTCCCCTCGGGGAGAATGAAAGGACAGTGCTTACTTTTTAACTGTAAAATATCCTCTGAAAGTGCTGCACTTTACCCCCAATTTGGGGGGGAAACAATAAAAATACTTTGTCAGAAAAGATTGAAACTCGATCCATTAAAATAATTGTCTCCTATGCTCAAAATTCAAAATAGAGTGTTTCAGTCCATTATAAGTGATTTCTCAAAATCTTGCATTAATAACAATTTGGACCTTTCCCTGAAAAATCCTGATGGCTCCTATTTCTGTACTTTAAGAGCATTAACAGTCCTCTCAGTGGAAACTTGAGCAACAACTCGGGGCCATAAGTAACCAGGAGTCTATTTTCATTTCTGAGAATATAAAAGAGAAACCCAGGGGTTAGGGTAAAAAAGGAACAGAGATGTTGATTGTGTTTTAAAATTCCAATTTCATTTTCAAGTGCAGAATGTGCCCAGAAGCAAGACAACACAGCAACCTAGAGCAAATGTCCTTAATTACTTCTTTCCCTAGCTCCTTCAAACATTAGCAATATGGAAACTTGGTGCACAAAACCAGGCAGAAATCAGTTCACACAGTTTTCTAATCATTTACTCCAAGAAGAGGCAGAGTGACAGTGATGTGGCTCCCCTAGGCTGGTCACCAGAATGAAGCTCTGACTGCCAAGAACCTCTAAGGTCAATGGGACTTTCAGGTAGCAATGACACCAAGCCAGTGTTTCTCTGAGGTCCCAATGACCCGGTTTCCTTCCCCACAATCGGATGCAATAATTCTTGCCTTCGAAGTCCTGATAAAGTGAGAGAGAAAGGGTAGAGTGCTAGTTTCTCCTTTTAAATCTCACTAGCCAATGAGATTGACAGGGTATCCAGTCAAGGTAGCTAATGAACGGGATGATTAGGGGTGGGAGGTTGTAGCAGATAAAAGAAAGCCCCCAGCTAAACAAAGCTTTCTTTGGCTCCTCACCTAAGCCCAAACAGATAACAGAATAGTGTACCCACCAACAAATCAGTAATATCCATTTACCACTTCCATCAGACCCGTTCATCAACTTCACACTCCCTGGTAACTTCAAACCGATGGTTAGAATTTTTGCTGTCTACTGAACAGTGTTCCCTCCCTCCCTCATTCTCTGTCTCTCTTTCTCTCCCTCCTTCCCCCATTCCTTCCCTCCCCTTCCTTCCTTCCTTCCTTCCTTCCTTCCTTCCTTCCTTCCTTCCTTCCTTCCTTCCTTCCTTCCTCCCTTCCTTCCTTCCTTCCTTCCTTCCTTCCCTCTTTCCTTCCTTCCTTCCTTCCTTCCCTCCTTCCTTCCTTCCTTCCTTCCTTCCTCCCTCCCTCCCTCCCTCCCTCCCTCCCTTCCTCTTTCCCTCCCTCCTTCCTTCCTTCCTTCCTTCCTTCCTTCCCTCCCTCCCTCCTTCCTTCCTTCCCTCCCTTCCTCCTTCCTTCCTTCCTTCCCTCCCTCCCCCCCTCCCTCCTTCCATCCCTCCCTCCCTCCCTCCCTCCTTCCTTCCTTCCTTCCCTCCCTCCCTCCTTCCATCCCTCCCTCCTTCCCCTCCCTCCCTCCCTCCCTCCCTCCCTCCTTCCTTCCTTCCTTCCTTCCTTCCTTCCTTCCTTCCTTCCTTCCTTCCTTCCTTTCCTCCCTCCCCCTTTCTTTCCTGTTCTTTCTTTCTTTCTTTCTTCTTTCTTTCTTTCTTTCTTTCTTTTCTTTCTTTCTTTCTTTCTTTCTTTCTTTCTTTCTTTCTTTCTTTCTTTCTTTCTTTCTCTTATTTTAGGCCATACCTAGTGTTGCTCAGAGTTTACTTCTGGACCTACACTCAGGGATTACTCCTGGCAGTGCTTGAGGGATCATATGGCGTGTCAGGGATTGAACGCAGGTGAGCCGCGTGTAAGGCAAACTCCCTATCCACTGTACTATCACTCCAGTCCAACTTTGTTTCTCCATATCTATGTATGAGTGAGATTATGATTTGTCTTTCTTGTCACTTATTTCATTTAGTACAATTGCTTCCAGTTCCACCTATGTCAGCAAAATGCCCAAATTCCCTTCTTTCTTCCTCCATCTCTCCATCTCTCATTTTCTCTCTCTCTCTCCTTCTTTTACTTTCTGCCACAACTGGCAGTGTTCAGGGCTTACTCTGGCTCTGTGCTCAGGGAACATTTATGGAAGTGCCTGAGGGATCATCTGTGGTGTTGGGTGCCAAGAACTGGACTTGAGTCAGCCGTGTGCAAAGCAAGCAGACATTTTACCCCATACTATATCTCTAGTCTCTCATTTTTTCTTACAGCTGAATATTCTATTCTGTGTAAATGCCACAACATTTTTATTTGTTCATCTGTCACTAGGACTAGGATTGTTTTCCATATAAGTCAGTGCTAACACTGGAACAATTCAGAATGGTTTACTTCCAGAAATGAATGAAGGAGAACCTTCTAGCCCCTTTTTTCATTATCACAAACATTTTCAGAATCATCTTACACATGCCTTGATTATTATATATGTAACATAGCATGCTTTGTGGGTCAGGCCTTTGGCAAGATCTGCTACTTTCCAGTCACCATAGAATTCACAGGGTTGTCCCTCAATTTTTGCCAACCCTTGTGTCTACTTCTGACAGAAAATTCCTGTCACTGTTGCTCACTTCTGTCAGCTAATTTCAGGGATGCTAATAGACTGAATCTGGGAATGTGATGGAATTCATTCATATTAGATTAATAAAACACTAATGCAAACCAACAAAAAAGTTCTGTTTCTCTCCTCTTCTTCAGCCCAGTTCCAACAAGAAAATGCAAGGAGAGTCTGCAACAAGGCTGTACTTGAGAAGGAAAAAAGAGCAATCGAGTGTCAGAAATACTTTAAATGATGTGTTTCCTTCTTTCCTACAAGGCCTACCCTGATTTTGTGGAAATGCACAGCATGGGGTTAATTCTGATGGTCATTAAGTACGGAAAAGTGGGCAGAGCAGTAAGGCTGAAGGAAGAGAGATAACCAACCCCCACCCACCCCCCACCACTTCCCTCCCTTCCAGGTCCCACCTGGTCTTCATTTAATTCAGCTATGATGCCAAGGAAACTAAACATTACAAAGCAATAATCCTGGAGTGAGTGCAAAGTTCTGAAATGAAGAAAAATATCTCTAGCTCATGCCTTAATAAAGCCAAGCTATGGAGAAAGCTGAGAATTTGTGGCAAAATTGCCCTATAAGGAGTCTAATGACTATCCAGCCTCTCTCTTTACCCATGATTAAAGTGTGTGTGCAGGGCCTGGAGCTGCTTCCCTGCTCAGCCAGGCTCACTGCCAAACAAGTGCATGGATACAGCACAGGCTCCTGAGGTTTGAGACCTCAGTGGGCTGCAAGGAAGACTCGAGAACAGCCCAAGCCAGGGAGTGTCCATCTGGCCCCACAGGGAGCACGGCAGAGAGGAAAAAGCATTTGAGTGGGGTCTGCCCAGGTTTCTTCCATGGAGACAGAATCCCAAAGGCCCACCTCACAAGATGGCCTGGAAGGGTAGGGCAAGAGATCCAGAACAGCACAGCCAGGAGGGGAGGTGACCTCAGCATCCTTGTCCCAAGGGCATTTATGGACCTCACTTCCCAGGGCTTCCTCTCCATGCCAGCCTGGCAAGCTTCAGAGACACAGTTCTTCACACTTTTGCCTATATTCACAGTCCTGTTAGCAACAGGAGGTATCAGAGTGATGAAGCCGCTGTCACTATTCACGGTCTCTGAATGATTTCTCACTGCATAGACAGGGGCAGCATCTTAGGGGAATAATTAATTGGATACACAAACTGGACAATAACAGATACTATGAATAGTAAAAGACAAACCAATCCTGTTGCCCACTGATCCAAACTCCCCCATCCTCCTCCCCTCAAAAAGGTGCAAATCAAAGATCTTACTGGTTCACTAGGCAAACGTTGTTCTGGCCATTTTTGCTGTTTTGTTGGCTTGTCTTTTCCTTAATTCTCTGACAGAAAAATAAGAAGCTCTTCTCCAGAGAGCTCGGCAACAGTAGGAGATGTGAACTTGGAGAAGCTTCCCCACCCTTCCCACAAAGAACGAAAGGAGACTCATCCACAATTTTTGAGAAACTCTGGAATCATCACTGATCCCAGGCGGGTGACCCGGACAGCGGTTCAGAGCAAGGCTTCCTTCAGAGTCAGGGATACCTGGGTCTTGGGCCTAGGAACTCAAATAATTTCTTCAGCTTCTTCTACTTTCAGTTCCTTTGATTTTACAACATGAGGACAGTCCGAGTAACAGGATCCCTTAGAAAGACCCCATCCTGAACGATAGTGGTGGGACTGGTGTTGAGATATATGCCTAAAACTCATTATGAATAACTCTGTAAATCACAGTTCTTTAATAAAAAATGTTTTTAATAAAAGAAAGAAAGACCCTATATGGCTATGGCCAAGTACTTTGCAATGTAGTACTAGTTTTTTTTTTATTAAAGCATCTTTTGCTTCTAGACACAAACACTTCCCTTTTCTTCAAAGAAAATGAAATTCTGGTGGTGCCAGGACTGAACTGAGCTGGAGGGTAACTCAGATGAGCGGGTCCACATGGAGTTTCTCATCAGAATTTCCTGATGAATGGAAAACATAGACTACTTGGCCCCAGTCAATCAGCATTTCCTACAGGAGGGGGCTGGGGCAAATCTGGACCTATAAAAAGTTTCCCATAAAGTTCCTGAGAAAAATAAAGCTGAGTGTGGCGGGGAATGCTAAGGAATCAACTGTGAGACAATTAGGGCTTACTGAGACATGGGCAAACACTGAAGCAACTTCATCTCAACTCCATTGTGAATTGTGTGTGGAAACCCCTTTTATTTATTTATTTATGGGTGGGGGCAGCGGGAGTGGGGCCATTCAGCAATGCTCAGGGCTTACTCCAGACTACGTGATCACTCCTGGTTTCCTGGTTGGGCTCAGGAGAACCATACTGGGTGCCGGAGATAAAACCTGGGTCAGCCATGTGCAAGACAAGTGCCCTACCCTCTGCACTATCTCCCCAACTCCTTTAACTCTCCCTTTAAAAGTCATTTTAGAATTGGACAGTTCACATGCAACCACTTGGGGCCAATCTCCAACACCCAAATAGCAAGCCCCCACCCCAACAACAAGGTCCCCTAACAACAAGCCCCAAACAAGAAGCCAGGAATAGCCCCTGAGCACTACTGGGCATGGCTTTTTGTTTTGTTTTTCATTGAATCACAGTGATATACACAGTTACAAAGTTGTTCATGACTGGATGTCAATCATATAATGTTCCAACACCCATCCCTTCACCAGTGTACTATTCTCACCACCAATGGTCCCAATTTTACTCCTGTCCCCACCCCCACACACCTGCCACTATGGCAGGCACTTTCCTTCTCTCTCTCTCTCTCTCTCTCTCTCTCTCTCTCTCTCTCTCTCTCTCTCTCTCTCTCTCTCTCTCCCTCTCTCTCCCTCTCCTCTATCTATCTATCTCTATCTCTATATCTCTCCATCTCTCTCTGTGTGTCTCTGTCTCTCTCTCTCTCTCTCCTTTGGGGCCTTGTGGTTTGCAATACAGATAATGAAAGGTTATCAGGTATATCCCTTTACCTATTTTCAACACTCAGTTCCTGTTAAAAATGATCATTTCCAACTTCTCTATCCAGACTGCACTTCACCCCATACACACTCTCAAGTCAAGCTTTCAACTACTGACCAGTCCCTTCTGGTCCCTGTTTACCCTGGCCTTGAAGATTAGTCTCGTAATACACACACGCACACACACACACACACACACACATAATGTTATATATGGACTGGAGCAATAGCACAGCGTGTAGGGCGTTTGCCTTGCACACAGCTGACCCAGTTCAATTCCTCCATCCCTCTCGGAGAGCCCAGCAAGTTATTGAGAGTATCCCGCCCGCAAGGCAGAGCCTGGCAAGCTACCCATGGTGTATTCGATATGCCAAAAACAGTAACAAGTTTCACAATGGAGACATTACTGGTGCCCACTCAAGCAAATCAATGAACAAAGGGACAACAGTGCTACAGTGTTACAGTGCATATATATCGACTGCATGCAAGGCAGACTATATCCACTATGCTATCACTCCAACCTATATATATATATATGCATACATGTATGTATATACATGTATATATATACATCTATACCTGTCCCTCTCCTTCTAACTCATTTTACTCAGCATGATACTCTCCGTATCCATATGTTTATAAGTAAACTTCATTACTTTATGACTTTGCTCTTCCTAAAAGTGCATAGTATTCCACTGCATAGATGTACCATGGTTTCTTTCTCCACTGCTCTGTTCTCAGGCATGTAGATTGTTTCCAGATTCTAACTACTGTGACTAGTGCTGCAATGAACACAGATGATCTTTCTGCTTCGTGTTTTGGGGCACCCAGGATATATTCCCAGAAGTGGTGATATTGCTGGGTCAAATGGGAGCTCACCTTTTAGGTTTTTGAGGAATTTGTCCATATTGTTTTCCCAAAAGGCTGGACCATTCAGCATTCCCACCAACAATGAAGGAGAGTCCCTTTCTCTCCACATCCGTGCTAGCACTGGTTGCTCCTGTTCTTTTGGACGTGTGTGGGTATGGTTATTTTTAAGAAATAACCTATTGAGTGTATAAATGTGATTTTAAAAATGACTATGAATTAGTATGGGAACAATGTCAGTCACAGATGGAACAGTCTACAAAAGACAGGAGAATTACTCATGATCATTCTGAAAGCACAGCACAGCTGTGAGGTGGAGCTGAGAACCACACCTGACTGTGCCATGGTGGTTTCTACGACACTGTTCAAATGCAGTGAAGGGTCCTGAGATAGTGCCTGGAGGCATCACAGTCAAGCTTGCATAGCATGGTGAGCCTGGGCAGGGCGGTAAAATGACCACACATGTGGATCCCAGCTTCCATACAATGGTGTTCCCATGCTATCCCTTCCCTGCACAGGCTGCCTGGCCAGTGGTCCCCAAACCCAGGAACACCTCAACTCTTCTTTTTCCCATCAAGGGCCATGTCCAAGCAGTGGCCCATACATCCAGTTCAGTAGCTACTTGTCTAGGAGAATCCTTTATTTTTCCATCCTAGTTTTCCATGTTCACATCACACAGGCTCTGCCCAAACCCAGGGATTTGGGGATGTTGAGGTCAGACACAGCACATGGGACAGATGCAACACAGAACTTGGGCCTTATTTGAGGTCACACAGAAAATTCTAGTAGAGCAAGCTCTTCTCCTCCTACCTCCAACTGAGTCGTGAGAAGCGAAGGTCATCATTCCATCCCAGAGTCAAGAACTCTGGGCATAGGCTCCCCAAACTATTACTCCCAGCATGGGGAAAAGTACTGTCAGTTTGTAAAATGAAATAGGCAACGTGTGGGTCAGAGCAGGCGGTACCAGCTTGAACCCCATCACTGCTGTGTGCTATCCAAAGGACCCTGGAACTCTCAAAGTTCAGCTTCTCAACTGGCCTGTGGGAAGAATGATGCCTTCCTAGAGGATTACTCTGAGAACCAGAAATATCTGAAGTGCAGAAATCTCACAAATCTACTTAGCATGGATCAGTAACTGACTGCATGTCCGAGCATTGTCTTTACTCACAGCTTAACAGTCTTAGGGTCCTGATGCTTGGACACACACACTCCCAACCCAACACTATGTGATGACAGTAAGATGGACAAGGGGAACAGAGAGGAGGTGTAGGAAAAGCAGTAGAAATTGGGCCATGTCTGAAGCCTGATTGCGACCAGCCAGTGGCCAGGGTCAAAAGGAGAAGTAACTTTCTAACGTAAGACACCAGCATGCTCACCTCTGCCCTCAGTAGAGAGTCGGGGTTTTAGTCCTGCGGAGCAAGGGAGGGTCCTAAACAAACAGCATGGGGGAAGAGTGGCTGTAGTAACTATCTCAGTGCAACAGGCAGTGGGCAATGGCCTTTCTTCTTTACATAACTATGTAGGGACATACAGTCACACTAAGCCCCCTGCCTCCACCCTCTTTTAAATCTTCAGTTTCCTCTCAAGTACTGGTGTGTGGGAGAGAGGGTGAGAAATGGGAGGTGTTCAGCAGCAGCGCTAGAAATGGTCCGGTTCAAGTTCATATTTGTACCATTGCTTGAACTCAGTTCAGTGCTCCGGCTCCCCACCTGCCCACCCAACCCTCCCTCTAAGAGCGACGGGGGCTGGGGAATAAGGTTCAGCCTTGGCCTGACGCGTGGGCAGAGAACACAAATGTGGGTGAGCCCAGAAGGCTCTGGACACAAACCCCAGCTTCAGAGAAGACATTCACTGTGCACATGCCCCCAAAGGCCGGGATATCTCCTGCTCCTTGTCTTATTTTCTGTTTGCTGCACCCCAGGGGCACCCCAGGGCACAGGCACAGGAACCACCAAGCCAGAACCCTTCCTCCGTATCCCCACAAAAGACTTAGGTTTCAGGACAGGGCCTGAGCCCTTGGATGTCTGAGGATAAGGGACAGGACTGTTCCCAAGGGACAGTCAGTCACTGAAACCCTCACGGCTCTACCCAGGGGCCCCAGGGCTCCCCGGTTGGCCAGCCAGGCCTGCCACTTCTGTTCCCAGTTACTTCCCAGCTACTTCCTTCTCAGCTACTTCCCAGAGACAACAGGTTGTGGAGAACCAGGAAAATGGCGTGTGTCATCCATCAGAAATGACGTGTACCAGGGACTGGGGAGGTGACCCTGGTTGAGCGGTGCCTCTGGGTTTGATCTCAGGATTGCAAAAACGATTTCAGTGATAATGACCAAATACTAAGATCTCAGTTTGTTCCCACATCCTGACACGGGCAGCTCTGTCTTGGCACCCTCACAACCACCGTCCCTATATTTTTATTTGACAGACATAGTGATGGGCCTGGAACACGGTCTCTCAGTCACATCAGATCAGGTCTATACCCTGAAGGGAGGAGAAAGTCACTGTGAAGTGCCCCCACGGACCCCCTGATTCTGTCTGCACTGACCTGGCAAAGACCCAAGTACCCAGATGTCCCATGTGGAGGAGGGTGACAGTGGGGTGTCCCAGCACTTAGAGGCACACATTTGCTCTCCCTAAACCAGCTTCCAGCTCCCCCCTGCAGATTCAGCCATTCTTACCCTGTCCCTGAACTAGGTGGGTTGGGGGGCAGAGGAAACCCATGACTGTCCCCAACACAGACACCCAGGAACTGTCCTCTGCCTGAGGAATGGAAGTGACCTGTCCCTGAATTTTGTTGTGCAAATATCCCCCAAAGGGAGCTGCTGGTGACAGAGGGAACCTGACACTACCAGAGGGTACAGAGGTGGGGGACCCCGGCCCCGTTCCCCTGGCTGGAGTGCAGCCTCACTCCCCAGGCAAGGCAGAAACCAGAACGAACACATTCCTTTGCTGGTTCCTTAACAAGTGACTGGCACACGCAGGTCACGGTGCCCCCACCCACCCAGACCCAGCAGCGTGAAGGGCGACCTGCACACCCTTGCAGGGTCCCAACTGAATGCGCCTGGTGTATTCAGCTCCTCATGCAGCGCATGGAGCAGACAGATGCTGGCACAATGCAATGGGCATTCTGCAGGCGACCTCGCCAGCCTGTACGTGGCCCGGTCCCTGCTGACAGAAAAGACAGGTCACCGCAGTGACCTTGTTAGAGCATGGGGGGCTGCTGAAGAGCTGTCCTGGGGCCTGTGCAGAGGTTTGGTTCTCAAAATGTCTCCAAGCCAAGGGGAGTTATAGACCTCGAACAAGGGCCCACACCCAGGCCCTGTCGGGCTGTTTATAAGGGCCACACCACACTAAGGCCCCAGAAGGATCAGGCCTCAAGGCGTGCTCCAGGACTGAGGGCTACAGAGTGCTGACCCTGCCCATAGACGGGGGGTACTTGTTACAGGGGAGCAGCATGGCCCTCCCGAGCCACAGTGTGTGTGTGTGTGTGTGTGTGTGTCTGTGTCTGTGTCTGTGTGTACAAAGGTGGGAGTAGGAGTTTCCCAAGGGCCTGATGCTGCTTCACACACTGAAAACAACCCAGCCCCCACAGATAGGTCCCCAAGCCCCTGGGACACTTTCAGGAGAAGTGACAACATGCTGGGTCAGCATTTCCCTGGGATTCTCCTCAGGGGTCCCCTCCAGTCTCCCTGGCGTCCTTACCACCACTACCTGGAGGGAATGGTGGGGCAGGGGCAGGGGGAGAGTTGTTCTTTTAAGGTCCTTTTATCTGCTTCTTAGAAAGTCACTTATTCCAAAATAGCACAATGCATCAGTTTCTTAAGTGACACTTTTGGAGACACTGGCTGCAGGGCAACGGCGAAGCTGCGGAAGGAAGAAGGAAAGCCCTTTCCTGATCTTGACCGCCGTGGGACACGTGGAGTGTCGCCCTCACCCCCCAGCCCCTGCACATGCAAACCTCCACCCATCTGGCTCTCCACGGGCTTGGAAGGAACTGGCGAACAGGGACTGTCTCTTTCCTCAAAGCTCCCCGCCTGCAGGAGAGCTGTGATAACACTCCTATTTTTAGTGCAGCATAAGCCCGCCAGGTGCAGGGTGGGGAAAGCGAGGAGGAGGGCTGAAAAGGACCGGAAGTTCTTCAGATGCACACGTTCGGTGCTCCCTGCTCCAGCGGGGACCCTTCCAAACATGCCTGCTCCTAGTTGTTCATTAAAACCTCCAAGTGTGGGGCTGGAGTGATAGCACAGCCGGTAGGGTATTTGCCTTGCACGAGGCCGACCCGGGTTCAATTCCCAGCATCCCATATGGTCCCCTGAGCACCGCCAGGAGTAATTCCTGAGTGCATGAGCCAGGAGTAACTCCTGTGCATCTCCAGATGTGACCCAAAGAGCAAAAAATAAATAAATTAATAAAAAAACCCACAACAAAAAGCCCCTCCAAGTGTCACCAGTGCCAGTAGCCCTGAATATGTGACCCTCCATACCACAGAACTCTGTAAGCAAGCATTTGTTCAGGAGGGTGTGAGCCTCTGGGCACTTGGGCGAGGTTTGGAGCACCAAAGCATGGGAGCTAAGGAGGGCAGAGCCGGACATGTTTCTCTCCATCCAGGCACATGGGGAAGGTGGGCAGCGGTGGCTTTAGGCGGAGCTGTGCAGGGGCAAGTGGGTCTGTCTGCTCTGCTTCCCAGCATCCTGGAAGCTCCCAGTCTGATCCCAAGAAAGCAAACTAGGCAGAGAGTGGTGATTCCAGGGCTGCAGAATCCAGTGCAGCTGCCTAGGCGGAGGGAAAGCAACCTGAGTAGAATTCATGGGAATTCAGCGCCAGGAAATCTATTGTGGCTCGATGTATGCTCCCCACCACCCCGGGCTGGCTGATCCTTCTCCAGTGAGGCGCAGTGGACCATGGGAATCAAGGGTCAGGCATGTTTTTCACCTGATCCCATGTGGGTGTCAGTTCTAATCACTTTTGGTGAATATCACAGACCCATTGCTCTAGAGTTCTTGACAGCAAAAAATAGTTCACCTCAGAAGCAATCCTGGAGCTTGCCCTGAAATTATAGGGTGTGTCAACGAGGGTGTCAACACGCTCTCCAGTGAAGAGTGCTCTCTGCTCCTAGGATGCAGTGAAATTGATCTGGTGGCATGATGTGAGCACTTGATCAATTTACTTCCCTGACCAAAAAATCAATATGTGAACATTTTACCCCCAATGGTATTAATCATTGCTTGATTTTATCAGCTCTGCAAAAAAAAAAAAACTTTTTTTAAACCCTCTATACATTTAGCATCAGAATTTTCTCTCTCAAAATAATGAGTGTGGAATGTCTTTCTCTGCAGATTAGACCTTTCAGCACTCAGTGCAGCTGTGGTGCCCAAGAGTGGACAGTGAAGGGGAAGTAATGCTGTCGAGCCTGGCAGACACCAGACCAGCGCCTTTATTCTTATAGGAGAGTCTGCTGTGAGCTCACACAAAGCTAGAAAGTGGTGGAGACTAGAGAGCAAATGAGCTGTTAAGTCTGGGATCAGGGAGAAAGTTTATCCCCACTCCCACTTTCCCCGACACTGCCCTCCCCAGCATGCTCCCATCTAAGGTTAGAGAGTCACCTGAGTGGGGTCGGTGGCACAGTGACAGGAATATCTGAGAAGGGACATACGGGGACACTGAGAAACAAAGCTTGGACTAGAGTGTCAGAGGCCGTGTGGGACCAGACACAGATAGTGCCATTTCCTTATAAGGACGCACCTGTTTAAAGGGAAATAAACAGGCAAACTGAGGTCCCAAAGACCTTTAAACACAAAGTTACTAAATCAGGCAGTTCTGAACCAGCCCCACAGGAAAAAAAAGGGCTCAAGAGGCAAATGCTAGAGTCTGGTCAGCACAGTCATCCCTAGAACAAACCCTCCTCCAGGCAGGAGGCAGCCACATGCAGTGTGCTAAGGAAAGGAAATGAGAATCACGGCAGCCCCCAGGAGGAAGCGTCCCTGCTGACTCATTCCCCAGGCACCTCCCATCCGAGCCAGCCCTGTTCTCCAAAGCCCGTCCGCCTGGTGCAGGACCTCCCAGAGGAGCTGGTGCACGCGGGCTGGGAGAAGTGCTGGAGCAGGAGGGAGAACCGTCCCTACTACTTCAACCGGTTCACCAACCAGTCCCTGTGGGAGATGCCCGTGCTGGGTCAGCACGACGTGATCTCGGACCCTTTGGGGCTGAATGTGACCCCATTACCCCAAGAGTCGAGCTTGGTGGAAACCCCCCTGGCCGAGAACAAGGCCCGTAAGCGGCAGCTCTCAGAAGAGCAGCCAAGCGGAAACGGTGTGAAGAAGCCCAAGATCGAAATGCCCGTGACACCCACAGCCCCGTCGGTGCCCAGCTTCCCCAGTGTCCCAGGGACCCTGACACTGAAGATCTGGGGGGCGTCTCCTGAAGACAAGCACTAGGCAGCGCTCATTCGGCCCACTGGTGTACTGGGACCTGGACATCCAGACCAACGCCGTCATCAAGCACCGGGGCCCCTTGGAGGCGCTGCCCCCACACCCTGAGGTGGAGCTGCTCCGCTCCCACCTCATCCTAAAGCTCCGGCAGCACTACCGGGAGCTGTGCCAGCAGCAAGAGGCATCGAGCCCCCTCGCGAATCCTTTAACCGCTGGATGCTGGAGCACAAGGTCGTGGACAAGGGCTCCGACCCCCTGCTGCCCAGCGACTGCGAGCCGGTCGTGTCGCCATCCATGTTCCGCGAAATCATGAATGACATTCCCATCAGGTTGTCCCGAGTCAAGTTCCAGGAGGAAGCCAAGCGGCTGCTCTTCAAGTACGCGGAGGCGGCCAGGAGGGTCATCGAGTCCAGGAGCACATCCCCTGACAGCAGGAAGGTGGTCAAGTGGAACGTGGAGGACACCTTCAGCTGGCTCTGAAAGGACCACTCGGCCTCCAAGGAGGACTACATGGACCGCCTGGAGCACCTGCGGAGGCAGTGCAGCCCGCACGTCTCGGCCACAGCCAAGGACTCTGTGGAGGGCATCTGCAGCAAGATCTACCACATCTCCCTGGAGTACGTCAAACGGATCCGAGAGAAGCACTTGGCCATCCTCAAGGAAAACAACATCTCAGAGGAGGTGGAGGCCCCCGAGGTGGACCCCCGCCTGGTGTACTGCTACCCGGTCCGGCTGGCTGTGCCCGCGCCCCCATGCCCAGTGTGGAGATGCACACGGAGAATAACGTGGTCTGCATCCGGTACAAGGGCGAGATGGTCAAGGTCAGCCGCAACTACTTCAGCAAACTGAGGCTCCTTTACCGCTACAGCTGCATTGACGACTCTGCCTTCGAGAGGTTCCTGCCCCGGGTCTGGTTTCTTCTCCGATGGTACTAGATGATGTTCGGTGTGGGCCTCTACGAGGGGACGGGCCTGCAGGGCTCGCTGCCCGTGCACATCTTCGAGACCCTCCACCGGCTCTTCGGGGTCAGCTTTGAGTGCTTCGCCTCGCTCCTCAACTGCTACCTCCGCCAGTACTGCTCTGCCTTCCCCAACACCGACGGCTACTTCGGCTCCCGAGGGCCCTGCCTGGACTTCTCCCCGCTGAGCGGCTCCTTCGAGGCCAACCCCCCCTTCTGCGAGGAGCTCATGGACACCATGGTGTCCCACTTCGAGAGGCTGCTGGAGAGCTCGCCAGAGCCCCTGTCCTTCATCGTGTTCATCCCCGAGTGGCGGGAGCCCCCCACCCTGGCACTCACCCGCATGGAGCAGAGCTGCTTCAAACGCCACCAGCCTGTCCTGCCCGCCTTCGAGCACGAGTACTGCAGCGGCTCCCAGCACATCTGCAAGAAGGAGGAGATGCTCTACAAGGCGGTGCACAGCACCGTGCTGCTCTTCCTGCAGAACGAGCCGGGCTTCGCCAAGTGAGGGCCCATGCCCGAGCGGCTGCAGGAGCTGACCTCCGCCTACCGGCAGTCAGGCCGCAGCCACGGCTCCTCCTCCTCCTCCTCCTCGTCCTCCTCCTCGTCCTCCTCCTCGTCCTTCTCCTCCTCGGCCAAGGACCGGGACTCGGGCCAAGAGCAGGGCCCCAGCCGGGACACCCACCCCACCTAACACAGCCTGCAGGGAGGAGGAGCCCCGGCACGCGTGGACTGTCAGGACTCGGCCCTCCCCTGGGCTGCCAGTGGCACAGGAAGACGGTGGCTCCGCCTGGGCTCCCCTCCCTGTCCCAGCCTCCAGCCCCTACCTCAGACTCACTCCAAGACCCCTGTACATAGGCCCGATGCCTGCCCTCCTCCCGCCACCTGTTCCATTTGTAAAGGAAAATACAGATGCCCTCCTCCCTGGGAAAAAGAAAAAAAAGGCAGCCGGCTCTGTCTGGGCTCCTAAAAGAGAGCAATGCCAGGCCCGCCCGAGCATGGAAAGGCTAGGATATCTGGAGAGCAATCATTTCCAGAGGGTCAGCTGTACTTGGGGAAGCACTTGGGGCCATCTTGACATGTGTGCCATGCACGTGCCTTGCAGGGCCACAGGGCTCTCTCTGTCCGGCGATCAGGTCAGGGTGTGTAGGGGGGTATTCAAAGGGTGGGGCATGTGCTTTGTAGGGGGCCCAGGTTCTACCCCAGATCCACCAGAAGAAACTCCCAAGCACAGAGCTGGGAGTAGGCCCCGGGCCACTAGGGGTGGTGCAACAGACAAAACCAACATGAACAAGCAAAGAAACTAGTGAACCCTTAAAGTTGAGAAGGGACTCAGAGTTACTGAAGGAAATTCAGACCCTGAAGAGGCAAAAGTTAAATGGTGTCAGGGATGGTTCCAAAGCAGCAGGGCTGGGATCACAGGTGCCCAGGGGTATACAGTCCATAACAGACAATTACCTGCCTTGTCCTGGAATTAAAACCCTCACCTTCCTGTTGCCACAGCCATCCACCTTGGTCCCTGGGCGGTACTGACAGATAAGTGAATGATTCTGCTCCTGTGACACCAGCTCTCCCAGACACCATGTGCTGTGTGCGCTTAACAGCTCTTTGGGGAGCAAAAATGCATGCACTCATATCTGTCCAAGGACTGACTGCATGGGTCTAACAGGCTCATGCCACAACTGACAACAAATAATAACACAGTGACTGATTGTTAATGTCATATAACTAATTGATTCTTACAAGAAGCTTTTGTTGATTTTTCACTGCAGTCTTCTAACTGACAGACTATCTGAGGTATATAGCGCGTCCAAGGGACAAAATCTGACAAGAGAACAGACAGGGTGAATTTTCAGTCACAAGGAATTGACTATCCAAGACACTGCTTTAAACATGGTCTTCAAAAGTGGCACCTTCCTCAGGCACATGCTTCTGCATGTCCACAGGCCCCTCCTCCCCCTACACAAACATGTATTAACATGTGCCTTTCCGAACATCCTTGCATTTTGATCTCAAAGTTGCAAATTCCATAGCCATTATGTTAAGCACGGAAATGTTATAGGCTGGCAATTCCCCTCCTAGGTATAGCCTCAAGAGAAACATGGATGTCCACTTAGAGATGAATGCTCGAAACAGCAGAGTTCTAACTCCCAACATTCACCAACTGCTAAATAAATAAACTGTGACAGAGCCACACACTGGATTGTTCTTCAGAAATACATGCTGACAGGTGCAACAACTTGGATGAAACTTGAACTGTGCTCAGTAGGAAAAACTGGGCACTAAAGACCACATATTGTACAATCCCATAGATAGGTATTTACAGAGACAATAAATGAGGAGTAAGCTCAGGTTGGGAGCATCAGAGAAATTGGGAGTAAAGACCAACAGGATGACCTTTCTTTGGGAGGATGTAGGAAGATTCAAAATCGATAGTGATGATGGTTGGACCACTTAGTGAACGTACTAAAACATGTCGTGAAATGTAGTTTTCCAATGGCAAACTAGAAGTTAGAAATTGTATGTCAATGAAGCCATGGGTGAAGGTTGGCTGTTACTTTACTCCATACATGTCCAGCCATGCAGAACTTTATGAATTGTCTCTGCTCATTTTCTGACCCGATTCCCACATCTCTGTGTGAGTCAGCACAGTGGCGAAGAAGAAAGCTCGTTTACAACTCCTAAGAGACTCATGTAGGGTCTCACCTCTGGCTTAGTGGTCAAAGGAGGAGACAGGAAAATCTGTGCACTGGTGCCTACGACTTCCTCCTCAACTGAGAACAAGTCAGAGAAAAACCAAAGTCTTGTAGGGACTGCACAGAGGCCCAGGGTCAGGAGCCTGAGGGATCGGTTCACAGAGGTGTGGGCACAGCCCCATGACCACAGTTGGGACACCTTGTCTAGTCGGCTTACCCACTGGTGCATTCTTTAAAGGGGCAGAGGGGTTGTTCTAAGTGTTGCTTGAGACTCAGGGGCCCCTCCTGGAAATTCTCAACCAACTGGGTCAGCAACTTGGGCAAGGCCCAAGAATGTGGGGCCACTTGGCTCCAAGGTGCTAGAGGTTACCAGGGGCCACCCTGTTAGTGCTCAGAGCTCCAGGGTCACTCTCATAATGCCTGGCAACGGGGCCACTTTGGGTACTGGGTACTGGGACTGAACCAGGGTTGGTCACATGCAAGATACTGCACTATCTCCCTGGTCCCCATGGGGTATATTCTCGCTGGGTGTCAATTATGAGCAATGTCCTGGGATCCAGCACACAACAAATGCCCGCATGACCGAGTTCTCACGGCCAGGACACCCTGTGGGGTGAAAGAAAATCACCCTGTGGGGCTGGAGTGATAGCACAGTTGGTAGGGCATTTGTCTTACACCCGGCCGACCCGGGTTCAATTCCCAGCATCCCATATGGTCCCCTGAGTAATTCCTGAGTGCAGTAATTCCTGAGTAATTCCTCAGTGCAGAGCCAGGAGTAACCCCTGTGCGTTGCATTGACCCAAAAAAAAAAATCACCCTGGTAACAAGAAACTATCACTGTGAACAATTCCAATGGGGGAAAAAGGGGAACCCAAGAAAGTAGATAATGGGATTCTCTCTGGATGAAAGACAAACTGACAGGGGGAAATACAACTTTCTTCCAGATTCTGTATTACTAATTTCAAGCATATCTTTCATCTTGCGAAGTCAAAACCCGAGGGACCCAAGAGATAGCACAGGGGGAAAGGTGCTTGTTTTGCTCATGGCGGACAGACCCCAGTTTGATGCCCAGCACCATATATGACCCCACCCTCCCAATGCCCCCAACACTGCCAGGAATGATCCCACAGCACAGAGCCAGGAGTAAGCCCTGAGACCATCACATGCGGCCAAACTGTCTATCTCCAAATCAAATCCAATAACCCATTTGTTTTTTTTAATTGAACCTATGATATTTACTCCTCTGCCCACTGGTTTCATTAGATACTCTCTCAGAGTCCACCAGCAAGAGGCTCCTCTGGTTAGTGAGTGTGGGGCAGGCTGGCTCTGCTGACCCTTTATGAGGGCCAGGTCCTGCCCCCAGCCAACCACAGGCTTGTCACCTTTTTGCTCTCATGGAGCGCCAGGCCCTCAGGCTTGTTTTGTTAAATATCACCAGGGACCAACAGTTTGCTCTCAGCGCTCAGGCCTCTCCATCTGGCCCTGGGTCAAAGTGCCCATCGTCTATCGCCATGCACACTATGCCAAAGCTTAAAGCAACAGCCACTTTGCATCATGCCTTAAATTTAGGTCAGGAATTTGGGGCCAGCTTGACTGGGAGATGCTTCTACCCCAAGGGTACCTGCCACAGTCAGCTGGCGTTGGAGCTGCATACCTTCCTGCATACCCTGCCGACCACCCCACCGTGGTGGTGGCTGAAGGGTTGGGCTCAGCTGGGCACCTTTTCCCCTCCGTTGAGTCCCACGACCCCATGATGTGGACTCTTCAGCATCAGGGCAGGTGCTTTCTTACATACTTCAGAAGGTTCAAAAATTGGGAGTTCTGAGAGCAGGACAACAGCTGGGAAGCTGGCAGTGCCAGGGGCCTAAGGTTTTGTGGCCTCCCTCGGTTAGTGGTTCTCTAGGGACACCCACCATAATTGATGCCGCTCAGATTCCCCCAGATTTAAGAATGGCGACCATGGACCCTGCTCACAGGTCCATGGTCCCGTGACGGTCAAAGGATTTGTGAGCATCTTACTTATCACAGTAGGCAGATGTTGAAAGAGGAAGCCTCAGTTTCTCCTTGCCAGTGAGAGAGAAAGCCAGTTTCTTCTCTCCAGATCTTCCATTTCTCTTCCATCAACCTGACACACATTCCACCCCCAAGGTTCTGTCTCAGCATACTTGGGGCTTCCCAGGAACATAAAATTCTGCCCTGGACTTTAGGCTGACAGGGAAACTAAAACAACAGGCAATCCTAGAGTCGAGGTTGATGGGTAAAGTGAGATAACTATCAATAAGGCCTGGAAGATTTTTTTCTTCCCCTTGCCAGTGAAGATGGAAGCCACAGTTTCAACCCTTTGCCACCTTTCCCTCACTGACCTGACACATTTCATTCCCAAAGTCCTGCCCCCAGTGGTCATAGTGATTTTCAGGGCCATAAAACTCTGTCCTGGAGCCGAGGCCAAAAGGGAGACTAAAATAAGGGGCTAAAATGCCCAGAAAGATTTAGATCAGCTAGACATCACTGTAGGGTGGAGCGATAGCACAGCGGGTAGGGTGTTTGCCTTGCACGTGGCCGACCTGGGTTCAATTCCTCTATCCCTCTCAGAGAACCCGGCAAGCTACTGAGAGTATCCTGCCCACACAGCAGAGCCTGGCAAGCTCCCCATTGCATATTCGATATGCCAAAAACAGTAACAACAAGTCTCACAATGGAGATATTACTGGTGCCCGCTCGAGCAAATCAATGAACAATGGGACAACAGTGCTACAGTGCTACAGACATCACTGTAATTTTCTGGCACCTTTTGTAAACACTTGCTAAACAATAAGGGATGTCAGGAGCCCTTCAAACGGTCTTCACAAAACTCCCTTACCTAAACTTAGTCCTAAACTAAGTTCTTCCCCACTTAGGGTACTTTTCTTTTCTCTTCCACTTTCCAATAGACCTTTCTACTTTCGAGCTCTTGAGTCTGAGCATTTTTATTCAACATTTTCATTCTTGAAGATATTAAAGAACCTGGGAATTGTGTACGAACAGAGATCCACCGGCTGCCGCCACTTCCACCTCGTCTGCATCAATGTCATTTTAGGTGGGGGGTAGGGGATATCCCATTCTGACCTCACCTCAGTTTACTTCAGGAAATGGAGGACCCCTGCTTTACTCAGCTTGTTGTGCTTCTACTCCCTAAGCCGGGACTGGGAGGGGAGACGGCTCTCTCCCCAGACGTTGGGAAAGCTAGAGTTAGAGAAACTAAGAGTCTGCAGAAACCAGGGCAGCCAAGAGGGTGAGAACCCCAGAGAACACTTCAATCTCTCCTCAGCTGGTGTCTGCTGCCAGCCTGAGACACACAGAGCTGGTGCGCTTGGCAGTCGCTACCCTGTGACCTGAGGGATGGGCTGGTGTGGGAAAGAAAGTTGCCAAATGATTCTTCTGGAGCTTTGCCCAGGCCTTTGCATTTGGAATGGGCCCTGTGGGACCCGGGCTGTGATTCCTGGGAACCCACAGCTGTGGCCTCTCTGCACTGCTTGGCAACTCGCACGCCTTTCCTAGCAAACACTTTCACAGCAGGTGTGGTGCACAGGCCCTTGGGACACTGCCGGTGGCTCTCAGGGAGTAGCGCCCCACGCAGGGGCAGAGAGAGCTGGTTCTGAGATCCACTTGATTCCGCTTCATGCTCAGGGTGTGCGCCAGGCCCCGTGGCCCTCATTACCTCTATCCTGTGCAGAGTCAGGCTGGTTGTGGTGCCAGAAGCAGGGGGAGGCCTGGATAGAACAGTGCTGAGCTGCACAATGGTGACACACAACAGCACTGCCCTCCCCGACCCAAATGCCAGTGAGTGAGGTTACAGGTGATGAAATAGCAGCCATCACTCTGATGCTAAAGTCAGGGGCCTGATTCAGTGGCTCAGAATCTCAGATCTGCCTGGCAGGTCCAGGGTCGATCCTGGCTGCCACCCGATGCACTGTGATCCTGGCAGCCATACTGTCTGCCATCCCTGGCACCGCAAGCAATTTCCCACCACAATGGAGCCAGCGGTGTGTGAACACAGCAAAGGGGCACATCCCTGGTGAGCATCACAATGCAAAGGTGTGCAGGCACCACGGCCAGGGGGTGTGAACGCTGATAGGCATGTCTATCAGCAAGGCGGCAATCTCTGGCAAGTATCACGATCGGAGTTTATGGCAGCACCAGAACTGAAGAGCGCAACCCTCGGCAAGCACACATGCAGACTGCACGTGAGCACAGGGGCTGAGGGTGCAGACACTGGAACTCAGTGTGCAAGCACCCACAAGGACCACAGTTAAAACACGCATGTGTGTGGCCCCTGGTCACCAAGGCAACAATGAAGGGAAGGGGGGGTGGTAATAAATGAATGAAACTAAAACAAGAACACAGACCAAATCGATTCATGCTGGAAGAGCTGGCAGAGACCGGGACTCTGCTGCCTGCATCCCCCGGGTCTAAATCCCAGGCACACGGCAGCTGAGCAGCCTGCCCCATCTCGGAGTGATGAAGTGCTGAGAGGGGCTGGAAATTCAAGTGTGAGCTCTGTGCCACAATGTGGATCACAAAGCCTGGTTCACAGAGCAGGGCCTGGGCTTCTGGCTGCTCAGTCTGGGGACCGCTGTAACTAACAACCACACTCGGAGTGGCTTCTGAAACAGAAAGCCTCCCCCGCCCCAGGTCTGCAGGCTGAAAGCCTGTGGTCACAGTGGCAGGCAGCGCCACATTCTCCCCTCCCCCGCCCTCCATAAAACTGTTGGGGAGAGTTTTCCCTCGCCTCTATCCAGCTGTGGAGCCAGCTGGTAATCCCAGGCATCCTTGGCTTGTGGAAGCATCATCCGGTGTCCAGCTTCACAGGGCCTCCTCCCCCATGTCTCCAGGCCCTTTGATATGGTCTGTGTCTCTCCTTATCAGGATACTTGTGTGGCTTTTGAATCTCTTTATCCAAATGACCTCCTAACTAATTACACCTCAAAGACTCCGTTTCCAAATAAAGGCACTCCCTGTGGTTTGGAATGAGCCTGAATCTCGGGAAGACACAATCTAGTATAACTGAATGAGGGGGGGTGGGGTTCCACTGCAAGGAAGATCTTGATTTGGACAGATCAGCTCTACCTTTTTCCAGAAACAATGGTGAACGCCACTGGGAAGGTCAGCTCTGCCGACTTGAATCTCTCAGGAGCTTTTCGTCCTGCTTCTCACCTCGGTCAGTGGGGCTAGCATTTTCCTGGCTCAGCGAACTTCAACAGCACATTTCATTTTGTTTGTTTTGGGGAAGAGGGGCTTGGCCGGTGCTTAACGGCTACTCCTGGCTCTGTGCTCAGGTCACTCCTGGAGGTGCTGGTGCAGTGCACATGCAGAGCTGGGGATGGCATGTGGCACACTGGACAAGCACCCTGGCCATTGTACTTCTCTCCCTCTGGCCCCTTGACTGCACATCTTTGGTTGCGGTGTGGTTTCCTGGGCTTCTATGTCCCATACCACATGCTCATCTGGTCTGCCCGAGACTCAGAGGGTCCTCCTGAAGCCCCATGTGAGTTAGCATTTTCCATGTGATAAAACCTGTCAGAAACCTGCACCCACCCCAGGCGCAGACCCGAGGCACTGTCAGTGCTTCCCATAGTGGACTCAGAACCCACCACTTCCGGGTAAAGCACATGGGCCATGTGTTATGGGAGTGTTGTGCAGCTCCCTGAGCACTGGCCCCGGTGGTCATTTCTGTGCCTTCTGGCGGGGGTTGCCGGCACACACTGATAGTCATCTTTCTCATGATTATCTTGTTCCTCTCTGGTTCTTCAGGCTCAGGGTCCTATCATGTTCTGGAAGGCTCCTCTTCCTTTTCTTTTTTGCTAGAACCGTCTTTTTCCTTCAGACCCATCTGCACCACCCTGGGAGTGGGCACGGCCACCCTGCAGAGGCCAGAGGTGAATCACACCTTGAAATCCTATGCTAAGACCACTGGGAAGCCACTGCAGCATTAGACAAAGACGGAAAGAGGGGCCTGAAGGTCTGAACTTCCCGTGAAGGACTCCGGGTAATGCTCCAATCACCTGAATTCTAACTCTCCTTTCCTAGTGGGGGAGAAAGAGGTGATGCTGGCTAATGGGAATCTAGGAATGCAGGTGCTTGGCAGAGTTGCACCCTGCCAGGGACGGACGGTGGTGGATTCCCCGCCCCCAACACACACAACCACCCCCCCTTCTTTCTTGAAACTGCGAGTCATGGCCTTCTAGGTCCACTACATCTGGGAGCTTGGCTTGCAGTGACGTCAAACATGACGGCCTACAACCCACTGGGATGGACAGTGACCTGGGCACCACCTGGGGCTCAGCTCTCCGGGTGTTCTACTTCTTGTCAGATGTGGCCACCACTCAGCCTCAAGACAGAAGGACTCGGTGCTCAGGAAGTAGAGAGCACTGCCTATGGTCCTGGGGCACCAATGACAAATTCAGTTTTCGGCTCCTTTTGTCACTGCAGCTTGGTTTATGCTCATACACTGACTACCTCCACAGGCGCCATGAAGTGTCACAAAGCTTCTAGCTAATTACAAATTATCAACAGGGAGTTTGACTTGCTTCTCTTTCCTCTTCAAAAGGAGGACTAAAACCATTATAAATGTTCAGGAAATACATAAAAAGCAGAGAATGAAAATGAGGGAGAGAAAAATGATTCATAACCTCACAAGAATAGGCATTTGTTCTGCTTACTATGTCACTTTTCATTTTTACTCAGTATCAGAAACATATGTCTGTCAAACATGCTGTTACATGGAAGCACCTTAAAAACAGGGGCTGGCGTCTTAGGCTTTTTGGTGATGAGATGTGGTAACTGTGTACTTCGAAGCCATAAACAGTAACACTATTAGAAACATGTAACCAAACTGTAATAAATAAAACTTTTAAAAGAAAAAACTAAAAAAATCAAGAAATATAATTTTATAACAGGAATTTTTAGTAGGTGCATAGCATTCTGTTGAAGCTTCCCCAACGTCCTCATTTGTTCTCCAACTGTTGGAAATCTGTTGTTTCTTAAAAAATATATATTATTATAAACAGGCTGAGCTGAAGATCTTTCCATACCTTGTATTATTTCCTTTGCATAAAATATGGAAGGCAAAATTGTTGGAGAAAGCAAACATATAATTCAAAACATTGAATATATAGTATCACCAACTTGTCCTCAGGAGACAGGGACAAAAGAGGGCTGGCAGGTTGGTTCTCTGATTATCCCCCCGCCCATGTTGTTTGGAGACAACACTCCACCCACGGAGGCTTCACCGGAACATCCCCTTGGCAGGTGCCGATTCCTGGGACCGACGGCAACTCCATGATTACAGTGCGTGGTGCCTGGTACAGAATAACGATGAGGACGGCAGAAGAAACCCATAATTTCTGTTATTCTTTAAAGGCAGCTTCCTGTGAATCACTGTACAGGCTAATTTCCCTTTCCTGGGAACTCAATAACCCTCTCCTGCACAGAAGACATCTGACCGGAATAGGAACTCCAAGGCCATCTCCTCTCTGAAGTTCTTCACCGGCTCAACCACCCTCATGCCCAGGAGCCACTGTCTGTCCAGATTAGTGGGGCAGTGGGGGAGGAGGGGGGAACGGGGATGATGTTTGCTGGCATTTCTTTCTCCAGAAATTGTTCACAAATTTGCTTGAGAAAAACCATGCTACCGATATGCTAATGAGGCTAATGGGGTCAGTGAAGAATTAATTTGCTTTTTTTTTTTTTTTTTGCTTTTGGGGTCACACCCGGCGATGTTCAGGGAGTTACTCTTGGCTTTGCACTCAGGAATCACTCCTGGCAGTGCTCAGGGGACCATAGGGGATGCTGGAAATTGAACCTGGGTCTGCCATGTGCAAGGCAGATGCCCTACCCGCTGTGCTATCGCTCTAGCCCCTAGTTTGCCTTTTAATAGTTTCAGTCAGTCTGACACCCAGAGATTAAGGTTCCGAAGTTTTTCTCCTGGAATCTTTCCACCTTCCCCCCCCCCAATCATCTTTAATAGAGGACCCAGAAATTCCAAATACAACCCCCACCTGGCCTTGTCCCACCCAGAAGCCATCTCAGATCAAGTTGACAGGGACTGTGCTGGCAGGTGCCCCAGCAGCAGGCAGACAGTGGGCAGAGGGAGGGCTGTGAGGGAGGGGGACAGGCTCCTCTCCCACATCGCCCCATTTTTTCTCCTGTAAAGCAAAGACACCAAGTCTCTCCCTGAATGTGTCCCATTCCCCAGGCTTGACAGAGGTGTCCTGGGAGATTCCCAGCAGCTGATCTTTAACTTCTGAGGAGAGTGTTTCGGTCCGTTAGGCAAATCCCTGCAAAGAGACGAGCTTCCAGACAAGACCCTCCGCCTCCTTGGCCTCAGAGCTCCGAGCACGGAGGCAGCCCTGGCGGCGATTCCAGTGTGCAGAGACTTGAATGAAAAGGGAACAAAGATGCAACTGCCTGGCACGCTGCATGGGAATCCAGGCCCTGGGGACAAGCACACGTTTCTTCTCTCCGGCAGCTGTGCCTGTAGGTGGTTCCTCAGCCCCCCATAACCCTGGTGGCCATGGTTGCTTGAGTCTCCTCACACCAACTGCAGGCCGGGCTTCATTGCCCCAATTCTAATTGACTTTTAACTCTTGTGCCTGAGACTTGGTGGTTAGGCTCCTTTTGCTCCCTCAGGTCTGTGTCATCATCAAAATTTGTGGTTGGATGGGCCTCCCTGCAGGCCTGGTCAGGAGAGGCTGCTGAAGTAGGACAGAGCACGGTCAAGCCTTCCACATGGGCAGAGAAGGACAGATCGCTTAACTCTAGTTTCTGTAGATGCTGCCTATGGTACCAGAAAGACTCTCTGGCTTCCTGTCTCCCAGGGAGGAGAGGAAAAGGAAATCTGAATAACCCAGACATCCGTGCTGAAGCCCGAACCCCACACAAGTTCTCGCTGTCAGGTGTGGGAGGCAGGGAGGAAATGGAGAGGTGTTCAAGGAAACCAGAGTCTTCTGGGCGAGAAACGCCCATCTTGACTCTCTGAATCTTCAAAGCAGCCAGGCTACTTCCCCGGCCTCCTGCTGCGAACCTCCAACACAAAGGGTCCCTCCTCACCCCTGTCCCCGGCGTCGTCTCCCAGAACATCTGGAGGTGTGTGAGGGGAGGAGGGTGGATCGGAGCGTGACTCACCTGAGTCGCGGGTTGGCATGGCTCCTGTGTGTGGGGAGGGGGGGCTGCCCACATCCGGCTGCTCTTGGGGGAGAAATGGGATCCAGTCTCTTCCTCCTCCTCCTCTTCTCTCTCTTTGTCTGCTGCTTCCTCTGGGTGGAGGGGCTCAGCAGGCCTGCCCCTGCCTTTCCAAAGCCTTAGAGAGAAGGAGCTGGCCCAAGAGTCCGCCAGAAACGGAAGCCCACAGTGCCCTCCGAGCATCAGGATGGTTAGCACAAGCCTCAGCGTATGAGCTTACTTGTACCTCTCGAAGGATCCGGGACAGGGCAAGGTGGCGGTCTGGTCATTGTGGACACTTCTGGGCCATCCTCTCTCTGGACACAGCACACCAGGTCTGGCCTGGCCCCCAGCAAGGAGAGCCAGAGGTGCCACACCTCTGCCAGGAAGTGCCCCCCAAAGAAGCGAATCCCGTCATCCCCCAGTGCAGCACCCCAAGTTCCAGAGCCCTGTGTGGGGACAGTTGTCACAGTAGGGCAGGTGGCAGCTGAGATGGGTTGGCTTTGGATGGAGATGACAGGGCTCCAATTTTGACCATGTGGTGTAAAGGCAAGTTGCCAGCTTTCTCCTCTGCAGGAATGGGAGAAACAATCCCCCTCCCAACCGCAGCCCAGACTGAAGGCCCAGAGTGTGGTGGAGCAGTGCCACTCATTCATTCATCACTCCTCCATTCAAACCCACAACGATGCCCGAGGAACTCACCAGAAATTGGGCACTGGGTGAGGGGCTAGAGAAACAGGGAGAAATCAGAACAGGAAGCATCCCTCCTAGGAAGCAGCCTCAGCACTGGGCACTGGGTGGAACCCTGGAGATGGGAGAATACAAGGAGAGCTTTTCCCAGGAGGCAGCAGCAGAGTCAGGGAAGGACAGTGGGTTGGGGGTCAGGGGGCAGGGAGAAGGTGTTCTTGGCCCAGAGCGCAGGATATTCAAAAGTCTCAGGCTCACTTGGAAAAATAAAGCCATGCAGTTTGCAGCAACTGGGAGGGAACTGGTGGGAATCATGTCAAAGACAAACAAGCCAGAGGCAGGACAGACACAGGACCAACCAAGGTATGGACAGTGTCGATCAATAATGAACCTTGGATACTAGAATCCAGAGCTTAGAGTGCCGGGTTAGTGGGCAGGCAGGCGGGAACAAAGAGGATGCCAGAAAGTAACGCATGACGTGAGCGTCTCGAGTGCCTGAGTGGTGCTAAGGGAGGTAACAGTCCGCACCAAAGCCATGACTGTCGACGAACCATGAATGGTGGCAAGGGTGGGAGAAAAGTAATGCTGGACCCAAGCGGACACAGGGGTGTGGGGTGGGAGAGGGCCATGAGCACTTCAATGCTTCATTCACCAATACCAAGCACCAGCCTGACCCTATTACCTAGAATATAACTACACTTTCAAAGAGCCCGAGGCTCTGCGAGTCTCTGGTGTGGGACCAGCAAGATGAGGAGTCCTGGCAGAGGCGGCCTCTGCTTTCCCCGCGCAGCTGGGAGCCAACGCAGAGCCACGCCAACGGCTCTGGAGACCAACTACACGCAAGGCAAGTGGCTGCAACGCCTCCAAGCTGGGGCGCGCAGAGGAAGGATCTGCTGACAGTGAGCATCTGTGGCCTAGAGAAATCCAGAACTGGTACTGGGGATGCGATTTCAAATTTAATAACATTTTTACTTACTCGTGGCTGTGTTTTGTTAAGCTCCGGGGCCTGAGAGCTGGGCTAATTTGCACACAGCAGTGAGAGCAGGTTTGTTTTTACTCAGAGTAGGAGATAATAAATAGATGGGGATGAAAGTTTTAATTGGATCAAGGTAGTTGGGCTGAAGGAGGAAATAAAAATAAGATCCACAGGAATTACCTGGCGCTGTCAGGAGCAGTAGCAGCTAAGGGCCTGAAGCCGATCACTCAGAATAACCGACAGGCCAAGGTTTCAATGAGTCAGCCCTGCCCAGCAGGATCAAAACTGGAAATTCAGAGACACTTTTTAATGTAATACCCTCTAAGTTTCACACCTCTGGTCTCCCTATCCTGATGCTTCCACATTAAGGCCCGGCACATTTCTAATTAAAATCTAAGTTGCAGCCAAGACATTTTCATCCAAGGAATGTTTGTTCAGCCGAGACCCAGACCACTACGTTGCAAGTTGAAAGGAACTCTAATTTGAACTCCTTCTTCCCAATGCACCATCTCCCCACTGGGTGCCTGCATCACTGTTAGGAATCTAGCATGCCTCGTTCCTCTTCCTGCCAGATATAACAACACTTCATTAAAAAATCAGGAATCTTCCGGTGACTCATCCCATCAGCAGCAGAAGAGTCACTTGGAAATACCCTGGGCTTCCAGACACACGCTTCCCTGTCAAAGTCGGGAGGAAGCCCAGAGAGCCTCCAGTCCAATGAAGCCCAAGCAGAATTCAGCTGCAGGGCGCCCGCCCACCCCAGCTGGCCCAGAGAAACCACCTGGAGAAGATTAAAGGACACAAAGGAGATGTCTTTGTCCTTTGTCTTGACACAAAGGAGATGGAACCACTCAAATGATCCAGAATTGCACTGGCTAGAACCTGAATGAAGGCTGCAGATGAGTGAATAATCCTGAATTGATTTTCCTTTTTTTCCTGTCTGGTCTTTAATCATTGTCATGGTGTCATGGAAGACACTCACAGTGGGGAAAGCTGGGTGGAAGGATAGTGGAGACTGCTTGGTATGATTTTGCATCTTTTCAAGGGTTTGAATTACTTTTAATTAAATGTTTTCTAGCCGTTTAATTGGCACTGTCACTGTCATCCCGTTGCTCAATGATTTGCTCAAGCGGGCACCAGTAACGTCTCCATTGTGAGATTTGTTGTTACTGTGTTTGGCATATTGGATACGCCATGGGTAGCTTGCCAGGCTCTGCCGTGTGGGCAAGATACTCTTGGTAGCTTGCCGGGCTCTCCGAGAGGGGTGGAGGAATCGAACCCAGGTCGGCTATGTGCAAGGCAAATGCCCTACCACTGTGCTATTGCAAGGAACTCAAATCCTCAGTATTGCTGTGTTCCTACTCCAGTTTCTGGTTTGGTAGATCTGGCGTTGGGGGCTGAGAATTTGGATTTCTGAAAGTTTCTGTTGCTGCTTCCAGGGGCCTCCCATGGAGAATCCCAGATCTATCTGATAGCCTCATCAGCTCTAAGGAGGCACTGCTCATGGCCTCTGGCTCTCTGGAGCTGGGTATTTCTCTTTCTGCTTTTGTGTACTGGGTCACACTGTGGCCACGCCTGGCAGCATGAAGGAGGCTGGTCTGCATGCCATGCCAGCCGCTTTCACACTGCCCTCTTAAGAAGTCACAGAACAGCCCACTGTGTGGACATCAAGGGAATGTGCCTGTCACAGAGGCAGGGGGTGGGAAAGGGTGCGGGTGGCGGGAGGGAACATTGGAGGTGGAGAATGGGCACTGGTGGGGGGGATGGGTTCTTGAACATTGTATAACTGAAATGTAGTCACGAAATGTAGTCAAACTGTGCGTTAGGAATCCAGCTGGCAGGCTGGCACCTCACACACGTGTACTCAGGGTTTGGGCCACAGAGTGGCAGTGCCACAGAGACCTGACATTAGCCAGTGACCTTCTCAGGGAGCCGACAAAACTGTTTCATGGTGCTGGATCTGATGGCCTGAACCGGAAAAAAACCATCTAATTACCTTTTCAAAGGTGACCATCCCTTGTTCCAGACTGCTAGTTAACATTTTTCAGTTGCAAGTGACACATTCGGTATCTTTAGCACCGTTCAATGGTGCACTGCTGCTCCTCCTGCCCGGACCCCCTCCCCGTGCCAGCCCCGACTTCACAGCTTAGTCTGTAGGAGCTCTGAGGATGGTGCAGTGCTTACCACAGGATCCACAGCACACATGTGCTCGGGAACACACATTCCAGGAGATTACAGCAAATAAAATATGATATGACCGTGATGCTACTGAAACTCAACTTCCCATTTAAAATCAACAGACCTTTAGGTTCCTTTAGATCTGAAATGAGCAGAGAGAGCCCATATCCCCCTCACCTGCTTCCTCTGTCATGAATCTTACATTATTATGCTACTTCTCTCACAGTGGACAAACCATAGCTGATTATTATTAGTGAACTGCAGCTCTATCTGGGTTTCCTTGGCTTTTACCTACTGCTCTAATTCTGGGTCAGGACCCGGCAAGACACCACCACCCCTCCAGCCCCCATTTGCTGTCTTTGGAAACTCCTCTTGGCTGTGGCCATTTCTCAGACGTTCCTATTTTTCAGTGACCCGGGGAATTCTGCAGAGTGCAGCAGGCATGCTGAGGAGAATCTCACAGGGATCCGGCTGATGTCTTTCTCATTAGTATTCAGGAACAAGAGGAAGACCAGGGAGGAGGCGAGACCTTCTCAGCACATCCCAACACAGGGTCACGCTCTGGCCACACCTGGCAGCAGGGAGGAAGGAAGCTGGTCTGCATGCCATCCCGGCCCTTTTCACACTGCCCTCTTAAGAAGTCTCAGCACAGCCCACTGTGTGGACATTAAGGGAATGTGCCTGCCACAGAGGCAGGCACCAGTAACATCTCCATTGTGAGAATTGTTACTGTTTTTGGCATATTGAATACGCCACCGGTAGCTTGCCAGGCTTTACTGTGCGGGCGAGATACTCTCAGTAGCTTGCCGGGCTCTCCAAGAGGGACAGAGGAATCGAACCTGGGTTGGCTACATGCAAGGCAAATGCCCTACCCACTGTGCTATTGCTCCAGTTCCCAAATAAAATTAAAAATAAAATAAAATACAGTTTTTAAAAGTTTGGGGCTCTTCTACACAGGAGTACTGTCCCTTCCCCCACATTTATTCAAACATGTCACAGCAAGGACTGATGAGCACTTACGTAGTATATACATGCAGATGGATTTCAATTTTACTATATGCGGTGGCTTAAATTTTATTCTGCTAGCTTCTGTCTCTCTTTGGCACGCCCCTACTTTTGTGGGGCTTTCTTTCCCCTTTTAAAAGTATTTGTTTCCTGGCACTACAAGGAGCTCAGGGTTCATCTAATGTAGGATAACACTGGGCTTTTCCTTTCAGTCTTGCTGCAGGGAACTTAGTTTACCTTAAAGCAATGTCTTTTCTGTATGGACACAGGAAGACAGTTCATATCATGCTTTGTAACTTGGGAGCTGATTGACTCCAGTAATATTTACTCCTGGGCATCTGCTTTCTCAACTCAGTTGCCCTTAGTTCCTAGCATCCCAAAAGCAGGGTCCTGACGAGGAACGGAATGGACAGGGCAAGCTGTGAGCTCCCCTGGCATTGAAATGGGCCAGGCCAAAGCGCCACAATACTCAACTATAAGTTGAGAGCATGGTCACAGACAAATGCTGTCATGATCCAAAAGTAATGACAAGACTAGGACCCTGCTGGGGTTAGGAAGATTAACCTGGTCCGAGGACTATGGTCTGGAACATATAGTGAATGTCCTCAGGAAGAACCAAACTTTAAGTTTGATATATCTCTTCCTGTGCTCATATAGAATGACATTGCTAGAAATATTAGAAGTAAATTTACTACAACTATTTAAGTGGATTACTAGCTGAGGAAAGAAGAAAGTGACATACCCTGGATGGGATCCCACCCTCAAGCAGATCTCCTAGTAATCTGGAGAAATCTCCTTAGATGAGATTTTGTTAATCTCCTGGAGAAGTGGTTTTACCCTTCTTTATTGATTTGTTAATGTTCAATAAAGAACATTATTGATGTCACCTTTGTGTCACCGCCCTAAGTGACTGCTATATAAACTAAGACTATATGAGAAGTAGGGAAGAAGACACAGAAGTGGAAAGAAGACACAGAAGCAGAGAGAAGACAGAAGCGAGAGAGAAGACACAGAAGCAGAGACAGAGAGAGGTCGGAAGAGACCGGAGGAGAGACTACAGAGACAGTGACAGAGATAGAGAGACAGACAGAAGAGAGTACAGTGACACACACAGAAACAGAGCACAAGGAGGAGCCATCCTGATCTGATCTGTACACAGCGGCTCGAGAGCACTGAATGCGAGCGGTGTGTGTGTGTGTGAGAGAGAGAGAGAGAGAGAGAGAGAGAGAGAGAGAGAGAGAGAGAGAGAGAGAGAGAGCGCCGCCCAAGAGAGACTGTGAACACAACACACACACACATTACATCCCCTTCCCACATGTGCACATTTGTATTTTTTACAATCTAACACATTTCCAGTTCCAGTCCGAGAAGCAGCTCTGTTGCCAAGAAGCCGTGATGGAGAATGGTCCAAGAAATCACATCTTAAAAATATACACAAATATACCATGATTGAAAGAAGTGAGCAATCATACAATCATACCACAGAAACTCTACAGTATTGTAGAAGAAATCATTCTATGAAAGAAATTAAGACCTACATTCTAAAGGGTGTGCTCATAATTACTTGCAGGTGGTCAATGGAATTTTAATACTATAAAAGCTATAAAAGGATACTGAAAACTATAAAAGGATATTAATAATTGCCGTGTAATTATAGGAGGAAATAGATCACAAAACAGTATGATCCCACAGATTCTTTCATATATACTATATATACATATACATATGGATAGAGAAAATTTATGCTGAATTATCACTGTTAACTAGATTTTTAGTGATATACTTGGGTTTTTTTAACTAAAGATTTTAAAGTTCCCACCATATACATGCATTCATTACTGAGAGAAGATGACTAACTTACCAAACTCCTACACATGATGACTCACAGAGATTCCTACTGGCAGAGCCAGATGTGAGTCTGAAATTCCCTCCTGCCACTGTACTGGTGTCCTTCTCAGCATGGCACAGACTGTGGCTCTCAGGGGCAACCAGGCAGGCTAGAGAACAGACCCTGGAAAGGGCACTGTTCCACTTGAGGAGTAGAGCGGGAGTAGACCTTTTGAAAACATTTTCTACCAAGAGTTGTGATGCAATTTTTCTTCTTCCAATCAGTGAAAAATGGAAAATACAAACCTACCTTGCAAAACCTACCTGAAAGAGCCTCCAGTGTGACATCATTGGGAGGGCTGAGTCGAGAGAGACTTCTAAGATCTCAGGGAAAGGATGAATGGAGAGGTTACTGAGCCCACTCAAGAAATCGATGATTAATGGGATTTCCTGATCGTGACCTTGCAAAACACACCTATATCTAGGTACAGATGTCATTTCTACTGTGCTTTTTTTGCATCCTTGGGATGGAAGACTGCTTCACGAGCAGAGGAGAGAAGGCAGATGGAATAGAGAAGAGGTCACTAAGAAAATGATGTCTGGAGGAATCAGTCGGGATGGGAGATGTGTGCCAAAAGTAGATAATGGACCAAACATGATGACCTCTCAGTGTCTGTGTTGCAAGCCATAATGCCCCAAAGTAGAGAGAGAGAATGGGGAATATTGTCTGCCATGGAGGCAGGGGGACGGTGGAAAAGGGGGGGATATACCCGGGATATTGGTGGTGGGGAATGTGCACTGGTTCACATGGGATAAGTGTTTGATCATTGCATGATTGTAACCTAAACATGAAAACGTGTAACTATCTCACGGTGATTCAAAAATATATATAGAAACATAAAAAAACCCTATATACATACATGAATGTTATACTCACCACTATATGTATATTGAAGTGTTCAAATTTGGGGCTGTGAAGATAGTACAAGCATTAGGGCACATGCACACAAATCAGGCTCAATCCCTGCCACCAGGTTTTGGAGCTGCACCCAGTGACCTGGCTGGCTAAGAGTCACAGGGAACGACTCCCAAACATCCTGAGCACCAGCGTTTTGTTTTGCTTTTTCACATTAAAAAATGCTAGAGAAGCCCACTGAGGTCGAATGTTCTGCATTACAGGAAATGCTGCCTGTCCCTGTCTGGCAGTGCCAGCATTAAGTCACGCAGCACTGGCCTGGGCGGGCAGTGCAGCAGCATTTTTCCATCAGTCTGCAGTCCTGCTCCTCAGACTCTGAGGAAACACACAGCAGCTCCCTCCATTGGAGAAAAGCTCTGAACAGTGAGGTATTTCACAATCAGGCAACCCAAGGCAACACAGTTCTTTGGAATAGTTGGAGCTAGCCAGTTTTCCATAGAATTCAGAAGGGATATTTATAGTCTCCAAACCCATTGGCCTCTTCCACAACAAAGAATGACAGAATTTTTTATCAATCATATATAAAAGTCACACCAGGCATCTCAGTTCTCCTGTTGCAACAAATAAACAAATGTATGTACCCCTCCACTAAAGAGAAGAAAGTCTTTCTGGCAATGATTCATTCATTCATAATTCAGACTAAGGGCTCTTAGAAGGATACGTGCAGGAGGCAGAATAATTTGTATGTATGCTTCCTGTTTTATCCATCCATCTAAGAATGTTTATGGTAACTTTATTCAGAATAGCCCAACCTGGAAACAGTTTAAATGCCCACCAACAGGAAAATGGTGAGCAAACTGTGACATAATCACACTATTTCTTTTCTTTTTTTTAATCTTACTTTTCTAGTGGTACAAAAAATTACCTCAAAACACTGAAATAACGTCACAATTTCACATAAGCTTACTGCATGTTCAACTGAACAGTTCTTCTGTCCCAGACAGCACAGGCCAGAATCGCCCCTCTGGCTAGAACAGCTGGGAGCTGGGCCTAGAGCAAATCAGGTGGTTTCTCCTGCCCAGTGTCTCAGCCAAAAAGACTGGTGTGGCCATTAAGTGACTGGGCCTCTATCTCCACAAATTCTCCTGCTCCACAAGTCTAGCTGGATCTCCAGGGAAGCCTTTGGCTTTAATCAATGATAACTTTTCTTAACCACTATGCCCTACATACATTCTAATTTAATCATTAAAAGAATTGATGTTGGTGCTGACAACAGAGTTTGATTTTACAGTAGACTCAGTCCA